>NW_024427107.1:33782670-33783441 GCF_017311325.1 Ursus maritimus | reverse complement strand
TAGAATCCAACAGTACATTAAAAGGATTATCCATCATGACCAAGTGGGATTCATCCCTGGGATGCAAGGGTGGTTCAACATTCGCAAATCAATCAGTGTCTTAGATTATATCCAAAAAGAAAAATTCAAAAATCATATGATTCTCTCAATAGATGCAGAAAAAGCATTTGACAAAACACAGCATCCTTTCCTGATTAAAACCCTTCAGAGTGTAGGGATAGAGGGTACATTCCTCAATCTCATAAAAACCATCTATGAAAAGCCTACAGCAAATATCATTCTCAATGGGGAAAAGCTGAAAGCCTTTCCCTTAAGATCAGAACACGACAAGGATGTCCACTCTCGCCACTATTATTCAACATAGTACTAGAAGTCCTTGCAACAGCAATCAGACAACAAAAAGGGATAAAACGTATCCAAATCGGCAGAGAAGAAGTCAAACTGTCTGTCTTCACAGATGACATTATACTCTATATGGAAAATCCAAAAGAATCCACTCCCAAACTATTAGAAGTTATAGAGCAATTCAGTAATGTGGCGGGATACAAAATCAATGCTCAGAAATCAGTTGCATTTCTATACACGAATAATGAGACTGAAGAAAGAGAAATTAGGGAATCCATCCCATTTACAATAGCACCAAAAACCATACATTACCTTGGAATTAACTTAACCAGAGATGTAAAGGATCTATATTCTAGAAACTATAAATCACTCTAGAAAGACATTGAAGAAGGAACAAAAAGATGGAAAAATATTCCATGCTCATGG
>NW_024427107.1:33670750-33781663 GCF_017311325.1 Ursus maritimus | reverse complement strand
GGCCATATGCACCCCAATGTTCATAGCAACATTGTCCACAATAGCTAAATCGTGGAAGGAGCCGAGATGCCCTTCCACGGATGACTGGATTAAGAAATTGTGGTCCATATATACAATGGAATATTACTCAGCTATCAGAAAGAATGAGTTCTCAACATTTGCTGCAACATGGATGGCACTGGAGGAGATAATGCTAAGTGAAATAAGTCAAGCAGAGAAAGACAATTATATGATTTCTCTCATCTATGGAACATAAGAACTAGGAAGATCGGTAGGGGAAGAAAGGGATAAAGAAAGGGGGGGTAATCAGAAGGGGGAATGAAGCATGAGAGACTATGGACTCTGAGAAACAAACTGAGGGCTTCAGAGGGGAGGGGGGTGGGGGAATGGGATAGGCTGGTGATGGGTAGTAAGGAGGGCACGTATTGCATGGTGCACTGGGTGTTATAGGCAACTAATGAATCATCGAACTTTACATCAAAAACCAGGGATGTACTGTATGGTGACTAACATAATATAATAAAAAAAATTTTTTTTTTAAATCTACAGGGCAAGCCAACAGGCTAGAGACTCTGAGAAGAGTGAATGTTGCATCTCAAACCCAAAGCAGTTTGGAAACATAATTCTCTCTTGTCAGAGTACTTCAGGGTTTGTTTGTTTGTTTGTTTGTTTGTTTCCTCTTAAGGCCTTCAACTGATTGAATAAGGCCCACCCACATAATGGAGTGTTTCCTTGCTTTACTCAAAGTCTAATAACTTAAATATTAACCTCATCTAAAAAATACCTTCACAGTAACATTTAGACTTATGTTTAACTAAATACCTAAGAAGGCTGTAGCCTAGCCAAGTTAACCCAAAATTGACCATCACAGACCCCAAGCACTGCTGGATTTATACAGAATATAATTAAGTCAAAAGTAAGAAACCAAGCTATTGCTAATGCCAAATTTGAAAATTGATAAATGCATCCTCTCAAAAATAATAACTGTTGTTTATTATTATTCTCACTATGTACTACACTGTATTATCTGCTTCAATACCTTCTCTCGATTCTCACAGCAAACCTCTAACAAAAGTTTTATTAGTATCCCCATTTTACAGAAAGTGCAAACTACTTACCTGATTGAGGCCATACATCTCAAAGCAGTGGGACAGGGTATGAGCACAGGTTTTTCTTACTACACAGTCTATGAACTTAACCACTCTACGATGCTATTTTTCAATTCCCCACCAGCCCTATCTGGACGAATGATAAGATGTTGAGCAACCAGAGAAGTTTTCCTAGGATCAAAAAACAATGCTAGCTCAAGGCCATTCCTTACCAGTTTTCACAGAATTAGTATTAGCACATCAGTTTCACACCCAGAAAGCTAAATTCACACACAATTTGCTATTCTCCTACTAAGACAACACCCTAAATCTCATGTGGTTCTTTTCTTTCTCAGTCAAAAGCAGAATTAGAGTCGCAGGATTTTACTAAAATTTTTCTTCAATCAATTGTGGTTAATTAGTAAGATTTGCTGCTTCTACATGGGGTTTCAAGAGCTTCTAAAGAGCTTAAGGATGAATAATCATATTATAATATTTTTTAAGTTTTTCCACAAAAAAATGGCTCTCTTCCTTGTAGATTGCATGATGTTACAGCCCAAGCTCAAGTATTAAGCTAATAAGGAACAATTCATTTCTATAAAACTGAGCAGTTTTCTCTACTTTCTGATGATCGATTATTTTGATTTCAATTTTTAAATATCATTTATGAAATCAAATGCTAGGGAAATCACATTTTGCCTCTACCACTAAATTACCAGAGACGGGAGAGAATTTAGTAAAAGTTCTATTTTGCCACCTAGTGGTCAGAATTTAAATCTCATCCCTTAGAAACTGAAAAAGAGCTTAACAGGTAACCAGGGATCCAGATACCAAAATGAGAATGTAGGCATGACCAGTCTATCAAGGAAAGCACAGTGTTTCTCGCTATTTGCTGCTCCAGGAAAAATGCAGAACAGATCCCAAACAGGACACCTCACTGGGACCTGTGACTCATTGTGATTATGTGGCAAGTGAAGCCTGGAGAGGTTTTGACTTCAGTGGTAGGAAAGATGAAGGGTGGGGGTGACAAACTATGTGAGTGACAGACTGAGTCAGGAATGGAATGGAAATGACATAATTATTTCTACTAGTCACACATGATCCCCCACTAGTAACACCCTAATCAGATATGCCATCACATTTTCTCTGAAAGTTTTCAAATCAGAGCATTACAGTAAGACTTACTACATTTCATTTTAATTACCTTTATTTTTACCTGGTGGTATCAGTAATAAGGTACTGTTGCTAGATTTTTTAAAGTATTTTGAACAATGAGCTTATGACCCAGATGAACTCCATTCAGCTACACACCCTGAACAGTTACTCTGACTAAAGTGTGAGGCACTCCAGATGCTGCACCCATATAGTCCCTGCTCTCCAGTGCTTCCCAATAAGGCAGGGAAATTCTAAATAATAATATCCTTGGTTGTGTGATGATTATGTGACTCAAAACATGTAAAGTGTTTATATCAACACCTGCCACATAGTAAATTCTGTTGTTATTATCACCATATTACTAACTAGAAAATAAAACTAATTCAATCACACAGGAGTTTCTACACTGGTAAAATCAGGTTCTTCGTGTGGCCCTGCTTGAACCTATTTTCAAGATGGATTAGATTCATCCACAGGGTTGTGACTTCCCACTTTATGTGATACTGAAGCTCCCAGAAAAATAGAATTATTGTCAGTTCTCAAGGAAAGCTTGATGGACATAACTTTTACGAATGTTTGCAAATATTGAGCATAGGGTTGTGTCCAACATCACTTAGAACTCAATAAATTATGACATAATAACTTGCAAATTATTTATCACATTTGACTTCGCTGCTCCTGATAGCTACCAATCAGTAGCACGACTGGCATAGTCAATAGCATGGGCAACTGAATTCAGAATTCTCTGCTCTACACATACCCCCCATCACTTGTTAATAGAAGTGGAGTTTAAGATGGGATAAAGCATTTCCTTTTATAATAAATAAGGCTGAGTTGGGAAAATCCCTGAAGACTATTGTTTATACTTTAGGGACACCTAAAAGTCACAGTGAATTATAAATTACTGATAATATCTTAAGTTCTGTTTCAAAGAAGTTAAGCAGGAATAAACCTAGAAATGGAGAAATCCTGCAGGACTGAGAAGGTAATCATTACAAAAATAAATTTTACCAGGTTTTCAGTTCTGTTCAGAGCTTGGCATTATTAAAAGAACTTTCTAGGTACAGGAACCACCATCTAATCTATATGTTAGGTTTTGATTTAAATAAAAATAGAGGGGTGCCTGGGTGGCTCAGGTGGTTGAGCGTCTGCCTCTTGGTTTCAGCTCAAGTCATGATCTCATGGATTGTGGAATGAAGCCCCCCCAACTCCCCCATCAGGGGTCTGTGCGTGGGGAGGAGTCTCCTTGACATTCTCTCTCCCTGCCGTTCCCCCAGCTCTCACGCATTCTCTTTCTCTCTAAAATAAATAAGTGTATCTCTAAAAATAGTAATAATAATAAAATAAAAATAGAATTTCTCTATTTCTGTTAAAATCTCTAGAATCTGTATTCACATCTGTAATATAGCACTGAATTTCCCATTGCTGAAAATGGAATAATATCTGACAACTTCATTTTATGCATTACCCCATATTTACTTAGTGCCTAGCATGCCCCAAACATTGGTGAGACATTGAGGGCACAGAAGTGAAGAATACACAGATCTTGCCCTCAGTTGTTCAGAATGCAGATTTAAAAGACAACAATACACACACTCTGGTGATTCCCTTTCTGTGACATCTATTGCATGTGTGACCTTAGGGAAGTAGTCAAAAGACTTCCTAAGTTTCCATTCCCTCATCTAAAAACCAGGAGTGATAATACATTAATTAATGCCAGGCATCACAGGAAGGTTGAAAGAATAAAACAGGTAAAGATAAGAAAATAGTAAAATTTGGGGTGCCTGGGTGGCACAGCGGTTAAGCGTCTGCCTTCAGCTCATGGCGTGATCCCGGCATTATGGGATCGAGCCCCACATCAGGCTCTTCCGCTATGAGCCTGCTTCTTTCTCTCCCACTCCCCCTGCTTGTGTTCCCTCTCTCGCTGGCTGTCTCTATCTCTGTCGAATAAATAAATAAAATCTTTTTAAAAAAAAGAAAAGAAAATAGTAAAATTTAATACAAATGTTATTAATATAATGTTAATGTTGATACTTATACAGGTACTCTCACTTTATTTTTAAAAAGGACATTTATGAAACAATGACTGTGCTCTGACCTTCTGAAAATCAAAAACTTTCGTGATGCCCTCTATAAAAGAAATGGAGCTGCATTACGAAGAAAAAACACTAGCCCTGGGATGTAATTCTTTTTAATCACACAATAGTGGAACAAAGTGTATCTCAAGAAAAGAATTATTTTCGAGGGGTGGAGGGTGGAGATAATTGTTATCAGACTCATAAACTATAGCAACTTCGTAATGCGAACTTCATTCACAAAGCCTAAGTACAGATGAGAAGAACCTAGTTCTAGATCACAGTTGCCCCAAGGCCAGTGGCTCCTGTCCATAAAACAATTAGGGTACAGAAACACTTAATTGATAAAACTTAAACTGTAAGTTTTTATTACATACAGCTACTATGTTGCATTTACATAAATTGATACATATTCTATGCAAATGTGTTCATAAAAATTCATATTTATAACAGTTCAGATTTTTTCTCTGAGGAAATCCAAGCTCTAAGCTAAAAGTTATTCATGTAGGCACTTGCACATTTCTACTGAGGAAAGCAATAATTGTTTGCTTATCTATTTTAGAGCTCATCTCCTAGTTTGGTCTAACACTTTCACATATTGGGTTTCCTTTATTAGTGCTTTCTGCCAGTAAGCTAACCTAAAGGTAGAAGAGAAAAGATGAAATGTGTTCTTCCTCAAAGGGCATTCTGTTCCTACAAACGATCTTGAGGTGTGTGTTTTACTTCATTTTCATTGAAATTAATAAAAGTCAAACTGACATCTCGTCAGTTCTTCTCCCCAGTTTCATTCTCTCACCCTGCCCAGAGGGGGCCACTAAGATGATTTCAAAGGTATCCTTCCAGTCCTCATTTTTGTAATTTCAGTTTATATCTATACAGGCATCAATGACTATTTTGTGTAGTGTTTTCATAGCTGGAGCCATATTGATTATATTCTACATCTTGTTTTTTTGTGCAGCCCAATTTTTTTGTCAAGTTCAATCATATCTATATGCAGAGAAAGATCTGATTTATTTATTTTAACCACTCTATGGTATTACAACCTACAAATATTCAACATTTTTATCTGTCCACAGATTGACATGTTGTTTCCATTTTTTTTGGTACTGAAAACAATACTGCCACACACATCTCTGTGTATTTATAGAACAAGAATTACAGTCATAGGAAAACATTAAAATCATTAATAACTCCTATGAATACAATTTAATACACTTGGGAATTTTCATCAAAGTTCATTTCAATAGGAATTGTTCAAGGAATGAAAACTTTATTTTGGCCCACAATTATAATTAGGATTGTAAAAATTAATGCCCAAAAAATCAAATTGCATAAATGTAAATGGGTTTTTTTTTTTTACTCTTCTGTTTCAGATCATTTACAGTGTTATTCTTCTCTATGGATATGAATGATTGAGAGTTAGCTTTATCACAATACTATTCCAAACATGTTTATGCTTAAGAACTTCCAAGTGTATTTCTAATGAATTTTCTCTAAAACATCAAGAACATGAACTTTCTTTAGTGAGGGAGATCCTAAGATTGATCCGAAGTTTATTTGTGTTTTTTAAGAGTTCTGAGTGATCAGAACACAAATTTCCAAAATGAAATTACTCTGACCCAATTACAGCTTTAAGAGAAATCAGGCACTGTAATATTAGCCATCAGAAAGAAGGAATACTTACCGTTTACATCAGTGTGGATGGAAATGGAGGGTATTATGTTAAGCAAAATTAGTCAATCAAAGAAAGACAATTATCATAGGGTTTCACTCATATGTGGAATATAAGAAACAGGGCAGAGGACCATAGGGGAAGGGAGGGAAAACTGAATGGGAAGTCATCAGAGAGGGAGAAAAACCATGAGAGACTCTTAACTATAGGAAACAAACTGAGAGTTGCTGGAGGTGAGGTGGGTGGGAGATGGGGTAGTCAAGTGATGGGCATTAAAAAGGGCATGTGATGTGGTAAGCAATGGATGTTATATGCAACTAATAAATTATTGAACACTACATTCTGAAGGTAATCATGTACTATAAGTTGGCAAATTGAATTTAAATTTAAAAAAAGAAATCAGTCACATAATGGGGCGCCTGGGTGGCTCAGTCAGTTAAGCATCCCACTCTTGATTTCAGCTAGGGTCGTGATCTCAAGGTCATGAGACTGAGCCCCGAGTTGGGCTCTGCACTCAGCACAGGAGTCTGCTTGCTCATGCCCACATTCTCTCTCTCTCTCTCTCCCCCTCCAAAATAAATAAATAAAATCTAAAAAAAAAAAAAAAAAGAAAAGAAAAAGAAATCAGGCACATGAGCCATATATTTAGAGAATTTTTACTAAAAACAAAATAACCACAATTTTTAGAAAGAAATTGTTTGTCATTTGCTTTAGCAAGTATGATAACCTATGAGACACAGTAGGAATAAAACAAATATAAATAAAAATTATATACCTTGCACAAAACAAATATATAGCAAGAAAAGAAAAAGTAAATTTTCCTTTACCTAAAAGGATCTTTCCGTGTTTTTGCAAATACAAATCATATTCATCTTCAACGGACTCCAATTGTGTTATCTACATGAGCAACTTCTTGGTGCTTCCCCCTCTCCTGTTCCCATTCCCAGAAAGTAGTAACTCCATCTCCTCTTCAAAGTTTTATGGATATTTAACTGGAATGTCTTATGACATGATTCACTTCTACCATCAATTACAGCTTTTCTGTTTACTTGAAACATCATCCCAACTAATTTACTCTCTTTCATCTTTCATAGCTCCAAGGGCATGTACAAAGGCTTGCTCATAGCAGCTTTTCATCAATATTTGTTGGGCTATATTAAGAAGGTATTCCTGTCAGCCTTGGCCTTTTTTTTCTATGCTGGATAACCAAAAGCTATACTTTCTCACATAAATTTTTAAAATTCTGACTTCAAGTTCATTTGAATGTTCCTTACCAATGGCTACATGAAGATACTTCAATCATAAATCATTAACTTTCCTTATCAGTCAAGCATCCCTGAAGTCTAAATTTCAGATGGATCTAGGTCAAGTGTTTGCTATGGAAATCATTACAGAAAACTGGTGATTGCTGAATGATTATCCAATCCACAAATTGGGAGCATGCCCTTTGTGTCTCCTCCGCCTTCCTCTGCTCCTGACTATGATTAGTTCTCCACAAAACAGTAATTCCCCTAAGGGATGGGAAGGACCAACCACAAAAGGAAGGCAGCTACATGTTAGCAGCTCTGAGAGAAAAATAAAATATTTGGTGAAAGCAAAAAATTCCAAATCACTATGTAAAGTAACATTTTTGAAGCATTTGTCAATTTTTCTTTAGCCTATTATATAGATAAATTATTATTCTTTGGGCACAACACAAATATACACACATATTCTAACAAATCAGATGTGTCTCTTACACTATTAAAGTGGATATGAACATCATTCATTCAACAGATATTACTTTTATATCTATTATGTATAGTTACTCTGCTTTTAAGAAGATAATAAATAAGCTGGTAAAGAAAGACATACGAGCTTGGAAAGTTAAATAATAATATCAAACAGCAGTATGAAAGGTGTTATAAAAAAGCAACATAGTCAGATTTTTATTTTGGTCTAGGTCAGTCTTAATACTAATAATTATTATCACTATTCTGTTACCATAATCATTTAATAGCTATCATTAATTAAACACTATGTTGAGTTTTACATGAGTAAAATTTTACCATTATGAAATCTACCCTTTTAACTCCCACTTAACCGATTAGGAAACCTTCCATGGGGCGCCTGGGTGGCACAGGCCTTAATCGTCTGCCTTTGGCTCAGGGCGTGATCCCAGCGTTCTGGGATCGAGCCCCACATCAGGCTCCTCCGCTAGGAGCCTGCTTCTTCCTCTCCCACTCCCCCTGCTTGTGTTCCCTCTCTTGCTGGCTGTCTCACTCTGTCAAATAAATAAATAAAATCTTTAAAAAAAGAAAAAAAAGAAAAAAGATAACCTTCTATAATACTGGTAGTGGAGACAGGATTAAAACCCAAATCTGTCTGACCAGGATCCAAAGTCTTGTATTCACATTATAGGTTTGTGGGGTTTTTTCCTAAATTTTGGGACAAAACAAGTCCATATTGGCAATTAATATTTTAGTGTTAACACAAACAACTTTTATTACTATTTATTTTCATGTCATTTTAAATTATTTGGAATGTTGTCTTTGTAGCTGTGCCTATAAGAATTATTTTTCTCTTTGTTATTTTTTTCTTTAGGGTTGTGATACACAGATGATTTATGACATGTTGCTAAGATTGAAATCCACTGTTTATTTACCTGGTGACTTTGTCTGCAAAAAGGTGAGTGCGTGCTATCTTTTGAATACACAATAAATAAGTACATTTAAGAAGTTCAGATATAGGTCAAGAGCATAGTTTAAATAGAATTTCCAGGGTGAATTCCATAGAATAGAAATAATTATGACACATAGTTTTGTAAAAGAATAATCAACTCTGAGTTCAAAATGGAACAAGACAATATAGATTTCATTATCTATAGGATATAAGTGTGGGAAGTCTGAAAAGTTTTTTTGTATAAATGTAAATCATCACTCGTCACACCCCATTAATGCCAAATATTTAAAGTGGAGAAAAAAGTTATAGAAGTGAAAGGTGGTTCTGCCCTTTTTATGTCTTCAGCAAGCTATCAGTTACCTCCATTTAGCTCACCCAATTAATGGATAATTAATGCCACATTCTTTCCAATTTAACTGCAATTTTTATGATTATAAAAGTAATACATGCTCATTATTTTTAAAATGGAAAACACATAAAAGCATAAAGATGAAAATTCCACTACCCAGAATAACCACTACTCATATATTGCAACTTATTTTTTATACTGATTGGTGGATAGATAAAGCTTGTTTTATAAAATTGACATACTGTATTTATGTTTTGTCATGTAACTATATATCATATGAACATTTTATTTACTATTCAGTAATCTTCTACAACCTCATTTTTAAAGATGTATAATATTATGGTCTATGAATATACGATAATTTTCTTTTTTTATAGTGTATCTCTTTATTTAGATCTTTTCTTTTTGAATATATGATAATTTTCAAATGTTTGCTATTATAAATAACTTTACAATGAACATTTTTGCACATCTCTGATTTCTAACTTAAGGTAGGAGAGAAGGAATGCTAACCTTGGGTTTTATATCTTGAGAGACTAAATCAGTAGTGAAGTCAATAATCAGAATAAAAAGTAGAGGAAGATGAGCAGTTTAAAGAAATGAGAAATGATCCCAAACCTTGGGGAGTTCACAAGCAAGTAAGGGTGAGAAGCACTTATTATCATTCCAAAATAATGTGTTAGGTGCTATGGTAAATGTAAGCACAAACTGTTATAGGACATGGAGTAAGGACACTTGTCCCACTGGGGTGCTGGCAAGACTTCCTGAAGAAGATGCTATTCAAACCAAGTCTTAAAAAGTGAATTTACAGGGGCATTTGGGTGGCTCAGTCAGTTAAGTGCCTTTTTTTTTTTTTTTGACAGAGAGAGAGAGAGCATGCATGCACAAGCAGGAGGAGTGCTAGAGGGAGAGGGAGAAGCAGACTCTCGGCTGAGCAGGGAGCCAGAAGTGGGAGTTGATCCCAGGACCCTAGGATCATGACCTGAGCCAAAGGCAGCCTCTTAAATGACTGAGCCAGCCAGGCACCCCAAATGTCTAACTCTTGATCTCAGCTCAGGTCTTGATATCAGGTTCATGGTTTCAAGCCCCACATTAGGCTGGGCATGGAGGCTACTTTAAAAAAAAGAGAGAGAGCCAAAAAAATGAATCTACATGAACCAAGAAAAAGAAGAAACAGGCATTCCAGATAAAGGAAAGAATTAGCATGCTCTAAGGCAGAAAGAAACTCTCTGCAGAGGAAGTTCAGAAGACTACAATAAGTCAAAAGTTAGAACATTTTAGCATCACTTATTCAAAAAAAGTCAATATTTTTTAGTTCTATGGCCAGGCACTGTGCTGAGTACTGGGTGTAACCGACCAACAGTGAGCAAAAAAAGATGGTTCTCGTCCTCCAAGGGCTTACAATCTAGTGCAAGGTATTCAATTCACAGTGTACATCAGAATCACCTAAAATTAGAAGTCTGGGATCCATCCCCAGCAATTCAATGGGTTAGGGTCAGCTCACATACCAATATTTTTTAAAAGCTCCCAGATAACTCTAAAATGCAGCCAAAGTTGAGAATCACTGGCCTGGTGGAAGAGAAAAACAATAAACAAATGAAATTAAATAAATACATAACTCCAAAATGTGCTAACTTCTACAAAGGAAAAATAGAATTCACTAGGGAAACGTGTTCTGGCAATGGCAGGAAGGAAAGAAATAAGTAGGGGAAATAGCAGAAATGAGAAGGCATGAGACTACCTGCCACATTTCTTTGCTTTTGTTTGTAAGAAAGGTGGATTTAATTCATAGTAGATATTGACAGAGATGAAAAGTTGTTAAATTCAGCTTTGTTTTTGCTTATCATTTCCACAAATCACTGTAGGAAACAGGAAAGAAAAAACTCATATTCTATTGGCAGTTACCTTAATAATTGAAGACATGTCAGGGCTCGGGATGAAGTTTGCTGACGTGCCTAATCTTCAAGATGACTCCCAAATATACTGAGTGGGTAGCTTGAACCATTTCAAAGAATACTTGGGAATTTTCCCGGAATTAATTGCAAGAATTAATTTGAGTGTCAGAATGCCCCTTCTGAAGAATATATCCTTCTACACAGGAACCCTGAAAATTTGAAGTGCTCTCTCACTAAGTGTTACCTCACTCTACAGGAAGCTCTTGCATTTCTACACTTTCTCCAAATTAGTACATAAACCAACCACAAAAGCTTAGTTTGATCTTATTTTGCACATGCTGTCAGACCTTGTTCTCTAAGGAATGTCTACTTTATCTGAATTCTAATTAAACTTGCAGGAAAGGCTTAAATTAGCCTAGAAATATGCAAGAAATCGTGGAAGTTTTGGTTCGTTGATTATGCCAGATCTCCTTGGAAAATTATTGAAATGATCATTAAAAAATAATTAAACGTGCTGAACTATATTTAAGTGCCCATTACATACTTCTACCTCCAGTCAGTTGTAATAACTGCCTTTGAAAAATCATTCCAGTTCCTTGAGAATTACTTCATGCAAAGAATAAGGAGTATAGCCCTGTCGTAATCATTACTTCCTGGAGTATCTCTTGGAAAACTAATATTCAGACACCTTTCCTTTTTTTTTTTTTAAATAATTCATAGCTATTTTATTGGTTTTTAAGAAATTGGTGTTGATACTGGATTTATCATTAGATATGATCTATCTGTATATATTCTATAGAGTCAGGTGACATAGGTGCTGCTAGTTTTAATGCTATCATCTGCCAACCTTGTAAATTTGCTCAAGACACTTAACTTTTCAAGCCTCTACTACCAATTTTTAAATATCTTTGACCTCACTGGGATTTTTGCAAGAATTAAATGAGTTAAGATCCCTGAAAATGCTTTACAATTATAAGGTAGCATGTTCTGATGGAACAAATGCAGGTATTAAAATAAGGAGCAATGTAAATATCAGATATTATTATGATTTTTAAAAGTACTATGCAAATGTAAGATGTTATTAACATTGATATTATGGAAACAACTGTAATAAGATCCATCTGTCTTGGAATTTCTACTTTGATCCATGTTTGAGAATAAATGCATGCTTAATATTCTGTACAATGCAAAATTTAAATATACTTCTCGCATTGCATAGTTAGGAGATTCTAGGCTTCCTTTTGCTTCTAGTTACTGTAATGGAGCTTTGACTAGTCAGCTGTGCTGATCTGTGCCTTTATTTTTCTTTCTGTAAAATGGAAATAATAGTGCTTACTTTATTTTCTTCATAAAAGTAATGGGAAGATAAAATGAGGAATTCAGTGTCACAGATGTTAACTAAGAGGTAGAACCTGAAAACTTTAAATTCAACCTAACAATTATAATATGATAAGAATTAATGGTCAGGAAGGGCAAACAACCGGGGTGCCTTGGAGGCTCAGTTGGCTGAGTGTCTCGCTCTTGGTTTCGGCTCAGGTCATGATCTCATGGGTCACGAGATCAAGCGCCATATGGGCTTCTGCACTCAGCAGGGTGTCTGCTTGAGATTCTCTCCCTCTGCCCCTCCCTCAATTATACTCGAACTCTCTATCTCTCTAAAATAAATAAATCTTTTTTAAAAAGGGAAGTGGAAGGAAAACAAACCTTGGTATTAAAGGACTTCAAAACTTCCCAGAAAATGGTTTAACTGTATTTCCCTCATTCATAAATGAGTGCCTATATCATAAGCCTATGCTCAGCACTGGAACAAAATAAACATTGTCTCAGCCATCATAGAGCATAAACTAAAATCAACATTGTTTAATCCCGAGTTAATTTTAATGTATTCTAATCTTTTGAAAATATGGCTAACAGGAATATTTAATGAATTTAAATAAGCCAGTCCCCTCCTGAACCAAGTAAGTAAATTTATTGTGTTCATGCTATTATTTTATACCTCGGGGTGATCGAGACACAATTTACTAAGACTTATAGGTGTTATTATCCAAATAGTTTGCCTAGTGTTATGCAAACCAGCTTATTTAGAATTTAACAGCTTTTCTTGACCCAATTGCAATTTAGGTCCATTGTAAAACATATTTATTCTTTTTGGATCTTGGAGTGAGAAGAGATGTCCAAAGGGTCCCACAACCACCCATTAGTTTGGTGATTTACATGATTCAACATAAAGTTATATTCATGGCTTAAGTTTTATTATAGCAAGGCAAACAGTGTAGGAACAGGAAGAAAAAGTTACACATAGGCAAAGAATAGAAAAATCAGGTGCAGGCTTCCTAAGTCCTACTTCTGGGAGGGTCATAAGGATACATTTTTCTCTCTGGCTGTAGACCTAAAGACAAAGACGAAATGTCTCCACCTAGGGAAGCCCATCAGAGTCTTGAGGTCAAATTTGTTAAATGGTGCTGGTCACATAGCTACATGACTAGCCGTGATTCAGACTCCAAACCAGATACCAAATACGCATCATAAATCTTTGTGTTTACATTAAACAATGTTGACAGCCTGGTATATCTTGCTATACTGCCCCAGGCATACAGAATAACACTATTAACCAGTTACTATGTGAATATTCCAGGAGTTCAGTTCTCTTGGCTTGAACAAGCATCATTGCCCTGGCTCCAAGAGTCCCCAGAGATAAGCAAGACTGAGTAAAACAACCTGATGCATTAACACTTTCCTTTCAATATGGAACAAGAATAATAGCTTAAAGGTCTCCTGTACTCCAATTACTAAACTCAGACCTCAGTGTTATAGGCAGAAGAGTGGAGTTGGCCTTCAAATGGCTGTAGCCTATGCTCTTTTGATACACCAAGCACCTTCTTCAAAGCATATCAGTGACCACCAAAGCCAGGGTGACTATGCTTACAACCAATTATTTCCTCTACCCATACCTGTCCCTGAAACAATGTGCTGACTGAAACATTTTCACCTGTCCAGTGGTGGCATACAGTGCTTACATGTTGGGAAGTATCACTTTCCTAGTAATTTCCTTTCATATAATACATCCATAACTACCTTAAGTCTTAAGATAATTACTTTTACATTGATATTGTGTTCTTTATTTATATTTATTCTTCTGGAACAGTTTATATTTCTTAATTTGGGGCATAATTGTCAAGAGTAAAGTGACTACCATTTTCTCTTTATATTTGGTACACAGGGAGAAATCGGCAAGGAAATGTATATCATCAAGCAAGGAGAAGTCCAAGTTCTTGGAGGTTCTGATGGTGCTCAAGTTCTGGTTACTCTGAAAGCTGGAGCAGTGTTTGGAGAAATCAGGTATCTTAAAGATACATCATAAGTATTAAAGTCTATTATTTGTCATAAAAGAAAAATCTTAGCTCAAAAATAAATAAGCTTCCTGCTCAAATTTGGCAAAGGTTTGATTGTTCTGAGAGCACTGGTAAAAAAAAAGGATTTTCACATTTCTATTTATCCCTTCTTCCCCCAAAGACCTAACTCATTCAGCTCCTTAGACCCAGGGCCTAGTCAGTCCCTGGCATAAGGTAGATACTCAGTATATGTTGAATATGTATATATGTGAATGAATGAATGATGAAAGAAGAGTTGGGAGAATTAGTTGTCAGATTGTTGGAAAACTTAAATGTCAGGCTAAGAGAGCAATTTTGAGTAAGCCAAGGAGTGAGCAACAACCAGATTTTACAAGTCTTTTAGGCCATGGTACAGAATTTGTATTTTATTCTAAAGACAAATGGATGCCAGTGAAGGATTTTAGGCAAAAGTGATACAATTTGAATTATGATTTTAAATGACCTCTCCAACAGCTATGTGGAGAAAAGACAGTAGAAGAGCAAGCATAAAATAGAGGAAACCAATTAAGAGTCAGTTGTAGCAGTTCAAGTGAAAGATGATGGAGTCTTGAACTAGGATGCTGGCTCTGAAAGGGAAGAGAAGGGTGTGCTGTCAGGCAGTTATTGATATATCAATTTCAGAATTGAGAAAATTGAAACTTTAAGGCACCAATTATCTTGTCCAGGATAACATAGCTAATAAGTGGAAGGGACAACATTTAAACCTGAGTTTTGTGGATCAGGGTCCGGTGATCTTTCCACCATACTAGAGAAGAATGATGTTCATCCAATCTTTGACTTCATAGCTGCTAAGAAATTATCTTCAGGGTTTGAGAGATATGGATAATTTCAGATGACTTCATATTAGTATAACAAAGATTTCCATAGAATGTTGAAGCATGTTATTTCTCTATTGATAATGTGGCCTCACTTTTTAAATTTTTTTCTCCTTGCTTAAAACAGAGCGGACACTCCTGTGAGGGTCCTGTTTTGGGGAAATGATGGAAACACTTCTCAGAATGTCCAAGACTTTAATTCTTCGCCTATTTTCTATTGCTTCCTTACTGGGAGTCCTTGCAAAAGTGATTTAATATTTTTTTAAAGATTTTATTTATTCATTTGAGAGCGAGAGCGAGAGAGAACACGAGCGGGGGAGGGGGAGGGGGCAGAGAGAGAAGCAGACTCCCCGCTGAGCAAGGATCCCAATGTGGGGCTCTATCCCAGGAACTCAGGATCGTGACCCGAGTCAAAGACAGTTGCTCAACTGACTGAGCCACCCAGGTGCCCCATGATTTAATATTTTAGTAACTTAATAACCACTGTAATCTTCAAGGTCATAAAACATGCAACAGTCAGAAATTAATTAGCTGACCTCTCCCAAGGGTTGAGTGCTCCCTGAAGAATAAAGCTTTATAAATATAAGTATGTTAATTGCTGATACTATCATCACAGGAGGAAATACTCTAGGAATAGAATCCAGGTGCTGCTGAGCTGCAATTGAAAAGAATCTTAGATTCTTAACAGTAACTTCTCAAATAAATCTCCTATTACCCATTTGGTTTCTAAGGCCAAATTGAAACCAGTAGACCCAGCAAGCTCTATGCTTGCCCAAAAGTCTGGTTGATTCAAGCAAAAGGGAGATTTTTGCCTTGATTCTCTTCTTGGCTATGGTTGAGGAGAAACAGCATGTGTCTGGCTCTTCCCAGATATCCACAGGCTTCATATGTCCACAGCTGTCGTATGCCCCTGGAGCTCTAGTTATTTATTCCAGTGATGAGGCATGACTGCCAAACATCTAGATACTGGAAAGATCTGGTGATCATGTTTACTACTCAAAAATGCTTTGACCTTTGTTAAAATGAGCTACATCCAGCACTATCATATAGCTTTTTAAAGAAGGTTCTTTTTTCTGAGGAAATAAATAAGAAAGAAAAGAATGAGGGCTTGCAAAGACATTATATATTAATCTGAAAGAGCAAAGCCCTGACTAAAATATAAATTTACAACCTGTCATGGAGAAAACCCAGACCACACTTCTAACTAATATCTGAAGAGTGTAGAAACCCCATTTTTAATAGAGAAGCCTAGGGTCTGCCAAGGGATGGTCTTATAGTAGTTCTGACTCCATTGTTTTCCTTACACATATACTAAGTGCCAAGTCTTATTCACCATATGTATTTAACCACTTCCTATCTCCCTTCTGCATCTCACCATTCTTTGAACACATCTGAACTTCTACCATTGATATTGCTGTTGTGATTTCAATAGAATTCCCTACTGGTTTCATATCTCTTTGGAATGTTCTCCCTCTGGAAAATATCTACTCACTGTTCAAGGCTCAATTCATGGGTCAGTTTTCTGAAGCCATCTCTAACCACCCCCAAAATAACAGTTACTCCCTGTTCTATGCTTCCATACTATTTTATTTACAACTTTACTACAGTAGTTACCACTGATTTATATTTAATTTGTTCAGATGGATCTTTCCAACAGATGAAGTTATTAAAATATAAGAACTAGAATTTTCCATCTTCGTGTCATCTGCAGCTACATAAAAATAATACAATAGGCCAATGACATCACCAAGGTGGCAACATAAGTTCTTCCCCACTTTGCTCCTTCTCACAAGCACAATTAACAACTATTAGAAAACAAGACACTACTGAGAGAATCCTAGAACACGTGGGTGTGGCTGAGGTGCCCCCTGCACCACAGAGACCAAAAGACTGCATTAGAAGGGTAGAAGAAGTGACTACACAGTGACCATATTGCCCCTCCCCAAGACCAGCATAGCACCACACAGAGAGGTCTCCCCTGAGCCTCCAGTTTCTCCAGTATGAAAAGAGAACCCAAGAGGGACAACCATCCCCCTCAAGCATTGTGGGAGCCCATACTCTGATATTTCACCACAGGGGTGACAGGAGAATCTATGTCTCAACCACTGGGAATCTCACTGTGATGGAGAAGAGAGGAGAGGCTTGCAATGGCCGGCAAGTGGATCTTAACAGACTAAGTTCATACCTGGCATGCCCAGGTAGTAATCCCAACCAACAACTTTGCAGAACCAAATCAGGAATGCACTCTGACCAGGGAACTCAGCAAAGTGTGGATCTGTCTGATTCTGATCTTCAAACAAGGTGGTTTGCAGACCTTAGAGCCCCGTTTGCCCTCATCCAGACAAGGAGCTAAATCATCCCCACCCACTGTGGAGAGTTTTCTGGCCCCATCTGACCAGAAGGGCTAGCAACAACTCCTGGAAACAGTGCGAGCCAGTGGCACTCAAGCCAAGAAGCAGGCAGGCAGAGCTGAACGCCCCCAGAAAACCCAGTACTGGACATGGAGCATTCCCATGATGTGCACAGGCAGGGGGATTAATTCATAGTCAAGGCTAAGAGTAGCTCTTGTCAACCACAGAACCTGTTTAGGAAATTTAGAAGAGCCTATAACAGTCCCTTTCTCTCTCACTCAGGCAAGGGAGCTAAGACATAGCCCCACCTGCTGTGGAGACTGCCTTCTGGACCCATCTGACCAGTAAGGGGTGGTGACAACTCCTAGAAACTATGCTGGCCCAGTGGCACTGAAGCTACTTAATCAAGGTAGGCAGGCAGAGCTGATAGTTTGCAAAGCAAAGCCAGTGGCCCTGTTCAGTCAGGGAACTTGGGGTGCAGGTTGGCTTGAGTTAGCAAACAATGAGCTTTACCTGCTTTAGAGCTGCTTTTCCCACTGTGCGCAGGTAAGGAATCTAATTTACACCCCTCCTCATCGCTGACTACAACCTTTAGCCTATCCAGCTAAGGAACCTAACCAAAGCACACAGGAAGCTACATAGCCCATTCAACTGCCCTCTGTATAGTGACACTTGAACAGGGAGTACAGCCCACAGCTTCCCCCATCTAATGAGAAAAATCAGTGGCCTCACCTAACCAAGGAATTCAGTACACACTCTGGCCTGATTTAGGTCCCCAAACAACAAGCTGAGTCCCATCCTGCTACATCAGGGAAGCTCATGTATAGCCCCATCTACTACTGAATAGTGTACCCAGTCTAGACCATCTAGTAAGCCTGACCAGAAAATCCAGGCAACCAGTAAGCCTGTCCTCCAGCCTCACTTCAATAGTAAACTAAGCCAGCAGTCCTATCCGGCTGTTCTCAGCCAATGGCAAGATAACCCATCTCCACCCTTAGAATTTGAACAGTTGCATCACATAAAAATTGACTGTAATAGCAGGCCACACCTGCTACTGCCACACCAAGGACATACCAACAGAGACCCAGAAACCCAAACTGAACTGACTGGTGAAGAACTGTCCCTGCCCAAGCAAACCTGTGAAGTCAGGAATTGGAGCCCAATTATTCAGATGTGCAGATAATAATGTAAAAAATCAAGGATCATGAAAAATAAGGCAAATATGAGAACACCAAAGAAAATTAATAAAGCTCCATAACTGACTCTAAGGAAATAGAGATCTATGAACTGTCAGACAAAGAATTCAAAATTCTCCTCTTAGGGAAGTTCAAGGAAATACAAGGAAACACGGACGGACAATTGAACAAAATTAGGAAAACAATTTATAAACAAAATAAGAAGTTCAACCAAAGATGTGTGGGGATGTGTCATCAGGAGTTCTTGAGATCCCTGGACATTCTGTCTCTCCCTGGTCTCACTGCACTAAATCTATGCCCCTTTCTCGACTTGACCTCACTTGGTTACATCAAGTAAGGAGAAGTAATAGTCATCTCTGCATATAAAAAACTAGAACCTTTTGGGACACCTGAGTCGCTCAGTCAGTTAAGCATCTGCCTTCAGCTCAGGTCATGATCCCAGGGTCCTGGGACGGAGTCCCACATTGGCCTCCTTGCTCAGCTGCCTTTCCCTCTAGTTGTGCTCTCTCTATATATATCTCTCTCTATCTGACAAGTAAATAAATAAAAATCTTAAAAAAAACCCTAGAACCTTTCTAAATGCCCACCAAGAGGACATTAAATACCCTAAATTGTGTTGCAGCTTTTAATGGAAAATATGGAACCCTCAAAAATAATGCTATGGTCGGGGCACCTGGTTGGCTCAGTTGGTGGAGTGTGTGACTCTGGGTCTCAAGGTTGTGAGTTCGAGTCCCACATTAGGTGCAGAGATTACTTAAAAATAAAATCTTAAAAAAAAAAGTTCAACCAAAGAAATATAATGATCAAAATATGTATATATATAATGCAAGAGTTGAAAAGCACAATAATTGAACTGAAGAATTCAATAGATAGTTTCAAAAATAGACTCAACCACACAGAAGAATCAGTGATCTGTAGCATAAGACTCTGGAAATTACCCAGAGGAGGAAAAAGAAAAAAGAATGAAAAAAGTGAAAAAGGCCTACAGGAATTATGGGATACAATGATGTCTTGATACATTAACCCTTCATCATTATATAATGACTTTCTTTGTCTCTTTTTACCATTTTTAACTTAAAGTCTATTTTGTTTAATATAAATATAGCTACACTAACTCAAAACAGTATCTGCAATCCCACGTTCATAGCAGCATTATTTACAATAGCTAAGAAATGAAAATAACCTAAGTATCTAATGATGGATAATTGGATAAAGAAGTTGTATTCAGGGGCACCTGGGTGGCTCAGTCGATTAAGCATCTGTCTTCAGCTCCAGTCATAATCCCAGGGTCCTGGGATCCTACCCACATCAGGCTCCCTCCTCAGTGGGGAGCCTGCTTCTCCCTCTCCCTCTGCCACTCCCCCTTCTTGTGCTCTATCACTCTCTCAAATAAATAAATAAATAAAATATTTTTTAAAAAAAAGTTGTATTCATATATATATGGATATCTGTATATATATTAATATTATTCAGCCATAAGAAATCCTGCTATTTGCAACATATGGATGGACCCTGAAGGCATTATGCTAGGCGAAATAGGTCAGACAGAGAAAGAAAAATACCATATGATCTCAGTTATATGTAGAATCTTAAAAAGAAAGAAGAAAGAAAGAGAGAGAGAAGAAGAAAGAAAGAAAGAAAGAAAGAAAGAAAGAAAGAAAGAAAGAAAGAAAGAAAGAAAGAAAGAAAGAAGCATTCATAAAAAAAGCTTGTGGTTACCAAAAGCAGAGGATAGGGGGTAGGGGGAATTGGAGGAAGATGGTCAAAAGGTACAAACTTCCAGTTATAAGATGAATAGGTACTAGGGTTGTAATGTACAACATGATGACTATAGCTAACACTGCTGTATGATAGATAGGAAAGTTAAGAGTAAATTCTAAGAGCTCCCATCACAAGACAAATTTTTTCCTTTTTTCCTTTTTTCTTTCTTTTCTTTTTATTGTACTTGTATGAACAGATGAATGTTAGTTAAACTTACTGTAGTACCACCTTATGATATATATAAATCAAATCATCATGCAGTGATTAAATTTATACAGTGATACATGTCAATTGTTTCTCAATAAAACTGGAATAAAAAACTATACAATAAATATTGATTTTCATTGATATCCCACCTCCTTTCAAAAATAATTTGTAGGTGTATTCAGTAATTTTTAGTTAATTAGTTCATTGTGATTTATAAAAAACAACTGAAATTTATATCCAGGACCCCTTACAACATAATGTGAAGTGCCTCAAAGAAGGCCACACATGACATGGTAAACGAGAATGGCCAAAAAGAAACAATTGCCTCCCTAAAGAGCCTTACAAACACATGAGACAAGGAAACGAAAGATTCCAGTACCAGGTGATGAAATGTATGGATTACATCCAACGATGGAGTATACACAGGATGTTATGGAGTACAAGGCTTCAAAATGACCAGTGTATCCCTTGGATTTGGCAACTTGGGCTTATTTGGGAACTGAAGGAAGACATTTCAGTGCTTCAAATGGCACATGCAGACAATAATGTGTGCACAAAGATCATTCCTGGTAGTCCCTACTGTAGGATATGTAAAGGATTATTCACATAATGCCTATAGTGGTTGCATGGTGGCCCCCACAAAGATATATCCATGCCCTAACCTCTGGAACCTATGAATGTAACCTTACTTGGGGAAAAAAAAAAAAGGCTCTTTACAGATATAATTAAGTTAAGGATCTCAAGACAAGATTATTCTTAATTATCTGGATGAGCGCTATATCTAATGACAAGTATCCTCACATGAAACAGAAGAGGAAAAGACACACAGACACAGGGGGAAGAGGAAAAGGCCATCTGAAGACTGAGGCAGAAATTGGAATTATGTAGTCACAGCCAAGAATTCCTAGAGCCACCAGAAGTTGAAAGAGGCAAGAAAAAATTCTTCCCCAGATTCTTTGGAGGGAGCCCAGCCTTGCCAACACCTTGATTTTAGACTTTGGCCTCCAGAATTATGAGAGAATGCATTTCTATTGTTGTAAGTCACTGGTTATGTGGAAGTTTGTTAAAGCAGCCCTAGGAAATTTAACTTTAAATTGATAACTTTAAAATTTTTACTGGGGAAAAAAAAAAGGTATGCTTAACATCTCCCTCTACTCACCCTACATGGCCAGTGCACTTCTGAGACCTATCAATCTTACCTCCTTGATATGTCTCCAATCATTTGCATCTTACCATCTCCATTGCTCCTTCTTTGGTCCAAACCACCTCCACCATTCACTGGACAACTGCAATGGCCTACTCCTCATTTCCCACTTCTATATCTATATCTTTTGCAGTCCAGTCTCCACTCTGCAGCCAGAGGGATCTTTTGGAAACACAGATATGATCGTGTCCCTGCCCTTCTTCTTAAAACAATTTAATGCTTTTATGCTGTTTTTAGGAATTAAGAACAAAGTTCTTATCCTGGCCTACAAGGTCCTATAGAAGTTAGCCACTGCCCACCTCTTTATTTCACATTGCACCCCACTCCCATGCTCTCTTTAATTCAAACTTCAGTTCCCTGAATATGCCACATGCCATATGGCCATAGGGAGTTTTTCACACATGCTGTTACCTCTGTCTGGACACTTTCCCATCTCCTTTACTTAATCTCAGCTTCTTCCAGAACTTCCTATATTCTCCACTTAAGGGACCTCCCAGTTCTCCTTGCTATATGCTCTGGTCAGACTATATTCCTTTCTTTCTGAGAACTTATTTTTGTAATTATGCCCTCTTTGGTGCTTTTATTTCTTTGATATCTTTCTTCCTCACTAAATTGTGGGCACCAGGACTACTGTGTATGGCTGTTCCAGTTGTGCTCTGCATCAAGATAACTAGTGAAGGGCCATATTCCACTCCTGAGTCATGATCCCTCCCTGCTATTGTGCTCTTCTTCACACACAGGTACTCTTTACTTTGCAAATGGGAGCATTTTTCTGGCCAAGCTTTGCACCCACAGGACTGCATGTGCCAGAGAAGCTACATTTTTCTATTTTGCACAAAGACATCGGTTTCCAGGGACGGTAGCAGACACATTTGGTTTGTTCTGCACACAATTCCCAACCCTTAGGGCAGTGCCTGGCCTTCATAGTGGCTAATAGTTATTCAGTAAATAAGTGAATGTAATTATCTATCTTTGCAAATGTACTAATAGACATTCATTTTTGTCATGAATATGCATATTCAGCTTTGTGCCCTTTCAGTCAGTTTTTATTATTAAGAATAGCACTGCTGTGTTTATCTTTATAAAATTACTTTGTTTTTATTTCTTTGAGGTTTATTCCCAAAAGTGAAATAACTAGGTCAAAAGGTAGAAACATTTCTATAACTCTTGTAATATATGGGCAGATTATTTTCCAAAAAAATTGAATCAATTTATAATACAACACGCAATGTATAGCTATTTTTCCTTAACATCACTGGCTTTACTTTATTATTCTCATTGGTTTTGCATTCTAATAGGTTGCTTTAATTTGCATTTCTCTAAATAGTGCCTGGAAAATAATAGGCCTGCAATAAATATTTTCTAAATGAATTAATTTTCTATGGACCTATTTATTTTCATAAATATGATCATTTATTTACCTTCTGTATTTCTTTTTTCATCATCCTTTTTTCATCATAGATAGCAGGTTATTGAGTAGAATTTAGGCATTGATGTATTCTTATATATTTTAGATAGTGTGGTTTTCATTTAAAATATTTAAATTCTGACATTTCATTAGTTTTATTGGTCAGATCCCCCATTCTGAGAATGCTTTTTTGATATTTACCTTGTATCATAGTGAAAAGCCCAAAATTTTTGAAAAATAACTTTAAACCTCTATTTTCCCTCCACACCATGTTTGCCTATTTCTCCTGAACACTCAGTTTTTAAAATAGGAGTACCAGACCATTTTAGACCATTTTAATTCCATATTCTTACCCTTCATCAGAATAATTCGGTTATCCCTTACGGCCCCCTCAACCCGGTGCCCCCGCACCCTCGTGTCCCTGAGCTGCACTCAACCACTTTTCCTAAAGACAGAAAGAGTAGTTCCATTAGAAACATGAGCAGGGGTAAGATATTTTGATTAATATTGAGAAAGAAAATTCTTCATTTTTATTTTTTATCTCAAACCTGTAAACACTACCTGTATTAAAAATATGTATTTGTATTTTCACTATGTCCTTTTGTAAACCATCTCTTGATTGTGTAGCACCTTTTTGTTTAGAGCAAAAAGCATACCTCTTCTAAGTTTCACAGTATTCCTGTAAACAACTATATTATCCGTACCATTGTTAAAACATGTATCCAAATATCCTAAGGACAGCTCCTAAGGTAACTTTGTCCAATGTCTCTAATTCTATGAAAATCAAGGTTCCTCACCACCATTTGGAACAGCAGGGAGGGAGTCAAGATTCTAACAGTCAGACTTTGGCATAGCTTATATGCCAGCCTAACTGGCTTCCTCCCTTATTTTTTCTAATGTCCACAGGCAAGTAAATATGTATCATTAAAATAATGCCAGTGACTTCATTGGCAGCACTAGAGTTCAAGTGGAAAGCAAAGTTCTCTTGATTAGTCAGCTCTGGTCTTACATTTGAATTTAAACAATGAAACTCATAGTATTTGTTTTTGAATAAGTCGCTTCACTGATTCTGGACCTCAGTTATTATGTCAGTAGGTGTAGGTAAGAACCTACATCACCAGATTGACATGGTCATTAATACATGTCATAGTTAGCTGTTTTGACTCCAAAGAAACCCTTAATAAGCTAGTATATAGGTTGTTTGATATGGTATTTTCTAACCAGAGTATCAATAACAAAGTATTCTCCTGAGCATTTGAAAGTATATAGGTAAACAGGGCATGGAATAAAATGTACATGTTATTCTTTTTTCCTCTCCACATCCTTAGAATTTTTACCTGGATTCTTCACTGTTCATTCACTTCCTCTGAGGCTAGTTCAACTCTATTATCAAGACCTGCTAGGGGAAAAAGGGCTTTGTGTTTTGTATCTATGAAATCTGAACTCTCTAACTCTGATGAAAGTCCACATATACAGATTTTTCTCAAACTATTAAAAAAGAAACCCATGAAATTCTAGGTTAACATGTGTTTGCCTTGCAGTAGTTTTATGAATATCAAAGTATCTGCAAAGAGCAAGCATTTTGGGCAGTGGTGTCGCTAGAACATCCTCTGATATTTGCTCACCTACAAAAGTTTTGTTAGAATTTATTTTTAGTGAAATGGTAAAAATTTTCAAGCAATGAAGTGTTTTCCAATAACACTGAAAAGGATAAAAGACTATCTCAGAAAAAGGCTACATGGGTGATCTAACCTCCTGCCCTCTAAATATAATCCACTTGGAAATTTGCTTAATGAGAACAGACATTTGAAGTTTTAATGTCTCACTCAGCATTGGATGTGATACTCTTTCGATCGACAGTATTCAGAGACAGTTTTATTTCTATTCTAGGAAATGTTTTTTCTACGTGGAAAAAAATGCTTTTAAACTAGAAATATCTTTATTTTAGGAAACATTCTCATTTTTTACATTTAAAGCATTTGCCATTTGGGTTTTTTAAAAAAAGATTTATTAATTTATTTTAGAGAGAAAGAGTGCGAGCCAGGGGAGAGGCAGAGAGAATCTCAAGCAGACTACCCGCTAGCACAGAGCCTGATCTCCTTATGATCCTGAGATTACGACCTGCGCCAAAATGTAAGAGTCAGATGCTTAACAGACGGAGTCAACCAGGCACCCTGTATCTACCATTTTGAACTGCATTTACCTGTTTAAGAAATCTGTATGGGTTTGCATCCCAATTTCACAACTTAGTAGCTGTGTGACTCTGAGGAAGTTACTCAGCTGAGACTTCATTTCTTCAACAGTCAAAATGGATTAATAATAATATATAACTATCCCATAGGATTGGAAAACGTTATATGTATAAATACATAAAAAAAGGACTTAGAGGGTGTTTGGGCAGCTCAGTTGGGAAAGCGTCAGACTTTGGGTTCAGCTCAGGTCATGATCTCAGGGTTGTGAAATTGAGCCCCACATCAGACTCTGCACTCAGCACGGAGTCTGCTTGAGATTCTCTCTCTCTACCTCTCCCTCTGCTCTTCCCCCACTCACACTCTCTCATTCACTCTCTCTTTCTCCAAAATAAATAAAATCTTAAAAAATAAAACTTAGAAAAATACCTGACTCATAGTAAGCACTCAAAAATATTAGCTAGTAATATTACTATATTTGCTAGTCTGACAATCCTCACCCACACACATCCCACTCCTAGAATATAAGCAGTTTATGGGCAGATGTTAATCATCTTTATAGCCTGAACTTGGCATCATGTCTAGCTCATTATGGAGTAAGGTATTTCTACACACTCCTAATTTATCTCTAATTTCTTTTTTTTCTTCTTTTCAGTTTATACAGTGAATTCCTTATATTCTCCCACATGACAGGCTTCTAAGGCATAATGTTTTGTACAATATCAAACTCATATAGAAACACTATTTATTAAAAGTCCAGCTGAGAAAGGCAATGTTTAAGGGGGATTATTTTTTCTCCGAATATTCTAGGTACAACAAAGAGAGGGCAAGTTACCTGGAACGCATCATACTGATCCCCTCCTCACCTACAGAATTATTCTTACTGAACTGGACATTGGAGTGACACACAGCCTTTAATGAGGACCATATCACAGTTTTAGAAAATTTATTTTTGTATCTATCATAAAAATAATGAAGATGGTATTCACCATTTACACATGGTCTCTTGACTAAGCCCTTCAGGAGACATGTTTATCGTCCTTAAAGCTAAGAATTCATCCATTTTTGAGGTATAAAAGACTAAGAGTCAAATTTGAAGCCCTTATAGTAAAGTTCGCATTTTTGCAAATCCCATTTATGTCTCCATTCTTGTTTTTCTTTTGCCCTTCCATTCAATTTATGCCCAATTTATACCCCTCTGCCTTCTAGTTATCTGTGTGAATGCTTTCTGGATACACTAGCTCTGCTAAAAAGGGCTGTGCAGGCTGTGTACTGCACAAGCCTAGGGAGCTCCAGTCACATAGTCTATGTATGCAGTGCACAATTTATGATGCCATATGTGGCAACTCTGGAAAAAAGCTCAGAATGAATGACTGACAGGGACCATATAAATATTTTAGCTCTCTGTGATTTATACATATCACATACTTCTATATTACATATATGTATATTATATATGCGTAATGTGTGTATATATGTATATGTTTATATACACACATATATGATCTTCATCTCACCACTTATTCCTCATAACTGATTTCACTCATTTATCCACACGCTAGTGCTATGTATAGTACCACTAGTACTATGATGGTTAATTTTTTTTTTAAGATTTTATTTATTTATTCGACAGAGATAGAGACAGCCAGCGAGAGAGGGAACACAAGCAGAGGGAGTGGGAGAGGAAGAAGCAGGCTCATAGCAGAGGAGCCTGATGTGGGGCTCGATCCCATAACGCCGGGATCACGCCCTGAGCCGAAGGCAGACGCTTAACCGCTGTGCCACCCAGGCGCCCCTATGATGGTTAATTTTATGTGTCAACTTGACTGGGCTAAGAGATGCCCAGATAGCTGATACAACATTATTTCTGGGTGTGTCTGTGAGGGTGTTTAGGGAAGAGATTAGCATTTGAATAGACCAAGTGAAGAAGATCACCCTCACCAACGCAGGTAGGATCATCCAATCCATTGAGGTACTGAAAAGGTGAAGGAAAGGCTAATTTGCTCTCTCTGCTTGAGCTGACACATCCTTCTTCTCTGGCCATCAGACATCAACACTCTTGGTTCTTGGGCTTTGAGACCCAGACCTGGATTTACACTATTAGCTTCCCCCTAATCCCCCCCTCAGTCCAGTGACACCCATCAGCATTCCTGGGTCTCCAGCTTGCAGATGGCAGATTGTAGGACTTAAGAGTCTCCATAACAATTCCCATAATAAATCTCCTCTTATGTATGTATCTGTATATATCCTATTTGTTCTGTTTTTCTGGAGAACCCCAGGTAATACAGTTATATTTATTATTACTTGTTACATTTACATACCACAAATCAGGGTTTAAAATTTCTCAGCCAAGAATTGTACCTAATAGCGCCTTCTTCATAATTAAATATCAGGAGTCTATAAACACCTATTTCTCCCTAAAGATAATCACATACTTATAGTAGGTAGTAAAAGATGGTCTTGTTTCCTAAAAGAGTGATTAAGTAACCTGCTTAGAAATGCACATAATAAATGGTAGAGGTATCTGGTTCCAAAATCTGTATTCTTTCCACAAAACCATACCAGGCTTCAATAATTCTTCTTTTGCCCTACTTTAACTCACTGCACTGAATACATGGTAGGTGCTTAATAAATACTTACATGATTGATGTGAAAATCAAAAATGTCTTTAAGTTATTGTCTAAGGTCACAGCACACAGAGGTGGATCTAGAATTAGAATCCATCCATTCCTTTCTTTCCTGGGCCATTGCTCTGTTCACTGTTTCTTGACCTGCAGACACTTATCATTAACCTTAACTATTTATCCTCTAGTACGTGCTTTCAGAAACTGTATGGGGTCGGGAATATTTAGGGATCTTCTTACTAAGCTGTTTAATGCATGAAACTTTCCATTGGTGGAATGCTGGAGAAGCATTTTGTGGACAGAAGAAAAAAAAAAAGAGGCTATTTTAAACGTTGCTGAGAGAGTTTGGGCAAAATCCATCTGGCAAACAGACTATTTCTTCCGTTCAAAAACTCATCAAGCACTCTAAACGTGTAACCTGTAGGCAAGTTTAATTAAAGCTTGAGAAATCTCAAAATAACCTGACATTTAAATATGTTATTTCCATTCTGCTCTCATTGTCTGACACACACAGAGACATTCTTAGGCCCAAATTAAGCTCCCCAGTGCCATCTAGCCCTGCCTAACTACTGGATTAACCTGTGCACAAGGCAACAGAAATGTAAAGGAAATAGGCTTATTCTATCATTGTCCTTCAAATACCAACATCCATTTCATAGAAAGACAAGTAAGAACATAGATAGGAAGTAAATGGATGGATAGATAGATAGGCAGGTAAATGAGGTAAAATTCATTTCTCTTCCTTAAAAAAAAAAAAGAAGAAGAAGGTGAAAGCAAAGCTTGTCTTGTGAAGAACCTCAGGAAAGGACTAAAGAATAAGTTTTTGGGGGGTGCCTGGGTGGCTCAGCAGTTAAACGTCTGACTCTTGATTTCGGCTCAGGTCATGATCTCAGCGTCATGAGATTGAGCCCTGTGATGGGCTCTGAGCTGGACGTGGAGCCTGCTTAAGATTCTCCCTCTCCTTCTGTCTCTCTGCCCCTTTCTCTGGAAGGAAAGGAAGGGAAGGAAGGAAGGAAGGAAGGAAGGAAGGAAGGAAGGAAGGAAGGAAGGAAGGAAGGAAGGAAGGAAGGGAAAGGAAGAAAGAGAGAGAAAGAAAGAAAGAAAGGGAAAGAAAGAGAAACAAAAAGTGTTTTTGTCATGGAACAAGAAATTTAAAATGTGAAATCACCAAACAAAGTAAGTAGGCATTAACATGGTCAACATTTATGGATTCCAAATACCTGCTTTCTGTCTTGAGGGAGTAATTCCATTTTTAAGCAGCCTGGATAGTCCTGGACCTAAGTTTAATGAGAAGTGCAGGTAAGGGGCCCTGTTTGGTTCCTTAAGGTGGCCTAACATTAGGATTTTTTCATCTTTTTTTCCTGCCTTCTCTGGTTTCAACTGAGCATTTAACTCTCCTCTCTTAGCATGTCAATTATACTTCTTTTAAAGATATTTTAGTGGTACCCCTAGAGTTTGTGACATACATTTTTTTTTTAATTTTATTTATTTATTCGACAGAGATAGAGACAGCCAGCAAGAGAGGGAACACAAGCAGGGGGAGTGGGAGAGGAAGAAGCAGGCTCACAGCAGAAGAGCCTGATGTGGGGCTCGATCCCATAACGCCGGGATCACGCCCTGAGCCGAAGGCAGACGCTTAACCGCTGTGCCACCCAGGCGCCCCTGTGACATACATTTTAAACTAATCCAAGACTACCTTCACTGAACACAACCTTCAGAGCAGGAGCCTTACCCAGAATTCCCAGTTCTTCCCTAGCAGCCCTTAAGACATTGATGTCATTCATTTCATTTATCCATTTGCTATAATCACCCAAAGCACTGGCTACTTTATTATTTAAAGTTATTTTTTATATCAATTAAGAATAAGAAAAACAAAGATTTTAGTTTTAGTTTACCTCTATTTATTCCTTCTCCAATGTCCTTCCCCTTTTTATGTAGACCTGAGTTTCTAACCTACATTATTTTCTTTCTTCCTGCAGAACTTTTTTCAACATTTTTGCAGAGTAGGTGGACTAATGTTGAATTCCCTCTGCTTTTATTTCTCTAAGAAAATCTTTGTCCTTTTTCACCTTGGAAGGGTAATTTCACTGTACATAGAATTCTAGCTTGCTGATTTTGTTTCTTTTTTTTTTTACTATTTTTATTTTTATTGAAATACATAATTGGCATATAATATTGTGTATGTTTTAGGTGTACAACATATTGGTTTTAGAAATTCATATATATTGCAATACGATTACTACCACTGCATTAGCTAACTTCTATCATGTCACATAATTATAATTTCTTCTTTGTAGTGAGAACAATTATGATCTAATCTGTTAGGAACTTCAACACTATGTTTCGCTCACCTCTCTTCTTACTTGCATGAACTTCTTACTTCTCATGAAAAGTCTACTGATTATTATCCTTGTTCCTCTTATAGGTGTTATGTCCCAATCTAAACCTATCAATAATCAATGTTGTGGTTGGACTGGCCCTTGTGGTTTTTATTAAGATTGTGATACCAGGGTGACTGGGTGGCTCGGTTGGTTAAGTGTCTGCCTTCAGCTCAGGTCATGATCTCAGGCCTACTTCTCCCTTTCCCTCTACCACTCCCCCTGCTTGTATTCTCTCACTCTCTCTCTCTCTGTCAAATAAATAAAATCTTAAAAAAAAAAAACCAAAAACAAAGATTGTAAGATGCCCTTTAGCAACAACCATCAGGAAACCTTGAAAAAATACAGATTTATTACTTACAAGACCTCAAAAATTACACAGCACACCTGGGGCCACACAGGAAGGTCACAGAGAGAGAAAGAGTGCACAGGCCTGGGGTTCTGCTTTTATTGGGGTTGAGAATGGGGCATAGGATTTTGTGGGCTCACTCTTTATTGGTGAATTTAAAACATAAGAGCATGAATTTAAAGTATGGGAAGTGAAAAAAACAAGCAGCCCAATGGTCAGTTATCAACCAAGATCTCTAAAACAAAGGAGCCTCGGTGGGGGAAGGCAACCTTGGCTCTTTATATAATTGGGTGGCTGGCAACGTGTTTAGTTAAGATAGACATCTTTGAAATGGATGCCTCTTTGAAATGGCAATCAAGCTCAGGTCAGGCACTTGGATTTCAAACAAAGGAATAAAACACAACTGTCAGGGGCATTTGTTGTGTGTGGTAGTCTCTGAGCTTCCTGGATCTGTGGTTTAGCATCTGTCATTAATTTTGTAAACTTCTTGGCCATGATTACTTCAAGTATTTTTTCTAGTATTAGAAAATGGTGTATGCTATGTATATATTTTATGTATATGTACACACAAAAGATATATACCTATTTATACTTTTTGAAATTGTCCTAAAGTTTTTGATGTTTGTGAACAGGTTATTGGGGTTTTTTCATTCTTTTTGTCTCTTCGCATTTTAGTTTGGAAACTGTCTACTGACCTGTCTTCAAGCTCATCTATTTTCTTGGCCATGTGCAATCCACTGATGAGCCCAGCAAAGTCATTCTTCATTTCTGTTACAGTGTTTTTGATTTCTAATCTTTCCTTTTGAATTTGTCTTAGAAATTCTCTCTCTCGCCTCTTACATTTCCCATCCAAATATTCCTTTATGATGTCTACTTTTTCCATTAGATCCCTTAACACATTAATCATAGTCATTTCACATTCTCTGAGAGTTCCAATGTCTGTGTCATATCTCAGTCTGGTTCTAATGCTTTCTTTGTCTTGTTAGGCTGTGTTTTTCTTATTTTTTTTAGTGTGCTTTATAATTTTTTGTTGGAAGCTGTACATGATGTAATCAGTAATAGGAACTGAGGTTGATAGGTCTTTATTTAGCGTGAGGTTTTATGTTAATCTGGCTAGGAGTTGAACTGTGTTTAATGTTTGCTGCAGCTCTAGGTGCCAGAACTTCCAAATTTCTCTAAAATGCCCTTGTTTCTATCTCCCCTTTTGACTTTGGCCTTCCATAAGCACAATTCCTCAGAGAAAGTCTGCAACCTGCAGCTATAATCCACTGTTATTATACAAGAACCCCATTGGTACAATGGTAAGATATGAGGGAGATCTATAATCTTATAATTAAATCTCAGTCTTTTAGTGGATCTCTGCCCTGGGATGTGACATTTACAAGTGTTTCTTAGCTCCCCATTCTCCCTTGGGTAAGACAGGAAAGCAAAAGGGGTCTGAGGTGGGAGAAACACTTTTCCTTCATGTGGAATAGGGTTCTGGTAGTCTTTTTTCCTAGATAGCAGCCCTTTGTTATGGAGAACAAATAAGCTCTGGGTGTATTTTATGATGATTAATCATCCCCTTCCACTGCCAGAACCACAAGCAGATCTTTCTTGGCTGTTAACCTTGAGAAAGTGGTAGAGTTCCTCAAGGATAAACCCATACAGGTATCAGTTTCCCCATAATTGTGACCCCCAAGAGTTTCTCAATAATCCACTCTCAACCTAATAGTTTGTCAAAATTACCATTTAAATGTTTGTACCACTTATATCTCCAGGGCTTCTGTTCCAAGTAAGTAGGTCTAGCTGTGGCTTTCTGGATTCCCCTATCTCTCCACATTTGGGTGGGAGTTTACCCTGCAACCTCTGTTCTCTGATAGAGCCAAGAAGAGTTATTGGTTTCCAGTTTGTTCAGCTTTTTTTGGAAGTAAGAACAAAAATGATAACTTCTAAGCTCTTCACATGTGAGAGCTGAAACCCTATATTAGTTTCTTATGAATTAACAGCCGGTCATAATGTTCCCTTTTCTGCAACAGTCAGAGAAGAACATATTGTCTAATACAAATCTTCAGGCATAGGACCCATGCAACTTCTCACACATCATTGCCCCTAAAGGCAAGGCTGTGAAAGTATGAACATTCCTATTGCCAAGTTGCTTTCTCTGTCCTTTCTACCCCTAGAGATAGCGTTTTTATTAATGTGAGCCTTCTCTTTCTCTTTCTCTCTCTCTCTCTCTCACGCACACACACACACACAAAGGAATAAAAACACAACTATTTTTTCCTAACTGGTTGACTCCAAGAGATTAAATCTATTGTGTTATCTTTGTAAGGCAGGGTCTGTAGTGTTTTTTTTTTTTAAACATTTATATTTGTTTTTTCTTGTCTTGGTTTTAAATACCAATCTTTATTTTCCAGATTATTGGTGAATGATATAATTTTTAACCATTTTTTTACTCATTTGTGTGTTCATTTATTTACCAACTACCTTTTGGTCACTTCCCAAATACAAATATGCCTAGTTATGTGTCTGAGACATATATATATATATATATATATATGTCTCAGACATATATAAAGCCCAGAATTCACTGACATTTCAAATAGGAAGTTGTATGTGAATGACTATACTACAGAGCAGTTTACAATATTGAGAAACCAGATGATTTGGGAGTTAAGTAGGAGAAGAGATTGGATTCACCAGATATAACCAGGACATCATTAAGATTTGATGTCAGAGCTGTATCAGACAGGGCCCAGGCAGAAAACAGAAGGTACACTCAAACAAGGTAATGAAGAAGACTTTACTAAATGAATTATTGACTGAAGTCAATAGAAGGAAATTGGAAGAAAAATCTAAGTATATCCAACAAGGAACGGTGATGCATCCTGAAGCTAGCAACAGCAAGGGGGTTTTTCTACAGCTAGGCCTAAACAGGACAAGGGGAGGGCATGCTACCAGAACCAAGAAAGAGTTGTGGGAGTCATACTTCTAAAAAGATGACCACCTGTCAAGAACTATGGATTTGGGTAGAGAACTGTAGCTACTGCTAACCTAAGGCCTAGCAAGGAATGAACAGGGGAATAAATGCTCCAACACCAAACTCCTCCTGCTTTCCAGCTTCTTACTGGTAGTTCCCATTGGCTGCACTCAAATGAAGGTCAGAGGACAAGCCTACAGAGGTCAGTTTTCTGGGGAGCAAAGAGGATGGGGAAGATGAACAGTGAATCTAGAGGAGCAAATAGAGGCTACCCAGTCCAAGGAGACTGTGAGCTTCTGGAATCTGGGATGGAGAATCTCATGGGGCATTGATGACTACAAGTCCTTCATTTGACAAAACGTGTTGGAAACTGTTGCTACTTCCATCACCACCACATGTAACTTCCTCTACACAATCACCTGAAATCTCACCTTCACCTCTCCAGAGCAGTATACATGGTTAAAATATTTGATATCTATTTTTTTTTAAAAATCTTGGTGGAAAAAGAGTGAAACTGGTGGCAAAGATTCACTTTTCTCCTCTTACAGCCTTCTAGCAGCAAGAGGAGGAAATCGTCGAACTGCCAATGTGGTAGCCCATGGGTTTGCCAATCTTTTAACGCTGGACAAAAAGACTCTCCAACAAATTCTAGTGCATTATCCAGATTCTGAAAAGCTCCTCATGAAGAAAGCCAGGTATGACCTTTAAAACCCTATCAGAGTCTAGGCAGTGATCGACTTTCTCCATGAGATGCTTTTAACAAACAACTGTTTATGCAAGTATCCATTGAAAACTTCACAGATTTGGAGAAATGTTAGTGTCTCTGGTAGGTTTTTCCAGAATTCTTATGGTACTATCTAAATTAGCCTTTCTCTTCTATCCACAGTGTGCTTCTGAAGAAGAAGGCTCCAGCCACAGAGGCAACTCCTCCAAGAAAAGGACTTGCCTTTCTCTTCCCACCAAAACAAGAGACACCTAAAATGTTTAAAGCCCTCCTGGGAGGCACAGGAAAAGCCGGACTTACAAGACTACTCAAATTGAAGAGAGAACAAGCCATTCAGGTAATAAGACAGAGTGGATGGAGGGCTGTAACAGACCACTGGACTAAGTATACCCAGACAAGCTCCTACTTTAATTCCATTTCAGACACTGGGATAGATTGAATTCATCTAATGTGAATAATTACTACTTTATGTATAGCATTTATTGTTATCTAAACTGTATCCTCATATTGCATTACATTTAATCCTCATGGTTTATTATAGATGCTTTTAATACATGTGTATATACAAATACATTCAACTCTCATTATTTGTATATTCTGTATATTTGCATATCTACCTACTCACAGAAATTTCTTTATGAACCCAAAATCAGTGCTCAACGTGGTCATTCACAAACATACATATGTGCAGAACAATGACAAATTTAAGTTGCCCAATGCACATGTTCCCAGCTGAAGTTGAACAAGAAGACACTCTACCTTCTTATTTCAGTTCTCACACTGTAAACAAGTGACTTTTCATGGTCTATTTAAGTGCTATGTTTTTCTCATTTTTGTACTGCATAGAACTGAAGTGCTCTCTAGTGTTCTTAAGCACAAAAATGCTCTGATGTGCCTTACAGAGAAAAGACATGTGTTAGATAAGCTTCATTCAAGCATGAGTTAGTGTTGTTGGCCATGAGTTCAATATAATGAATCAACAATATATATTAAATAAATGTCTTTAAACAGAAATACACATAAAACAAGATTATGTATTGATTTGTTGACAAAAATTTGGCCAGAGGCTCATAGGAACCAAATCCTGCATTATCCCTAGGAGCAATGGTTCAGTATTTGCTAATGCTGTGTTTGTGGCAGCTTTATATAATGAAACTACCAGAATAATGAGAATCAATTGCATATATATAAGCATACATATACACCTGTAAATATATAACACATTTTACCAATGAGCAAATAAACATTTTCACAAATATTCAATCACTTATATATCACAAATGTTAATAGCCAAAAATAACTTCGTAGATTTCATCCAAGCCCTTCTTGTTATAGATGAAGAAACTGAGCTCCAGATCAACTTATTTGGATAAGATCACAAAAAGTGACAGAGCAAAAACTATTACCCAGGTACTCAGACTGCTAGGCCTCACTGAGCTGCCTCCCAATTCCTAGAAATTTCAAGATACTCAAATGTTATGGTTTTTCTCTCTTGATTTTCATATTTCTTTGATTCTTATCATAAGCCTATGAGTGCAGATATTAAAAACAGAGCGGGGATTCAGGTTTTCTGAATCTATTCATGTTATCTCCAAAACTGTAAGAAATGGGTGGCTGTGGATCTCTCAGAAGATTGTTAAGCAAATGTTATAAATCAGTCACACTCAAGAGACTAAAACTTGCCTCTTCCTTTTCACACACAAATACTACGGTGAAAATTAAGAATACAGTATAAACCAAATGCCTCATTTAATCAGCAGAGAAATAATAATTTATGTAAAAGACTAATGGGGCAAAGAAATATAGGTCATTGTGTTAAATAAGTTTCTCAGCTTTACATGTGCACATTCATACCTTGTACAAACCTCTCTTAAACTGACCTGAAGCATCATCAGTAAAGAGCATAGTATGTTTTTTGCTATGAAATTTCTACAGATGATACTAAACATAGTAGTTTCTAAAACCATATAGTTCAAGCACCCGTGGGACAAATGGAAAAGATTATATGAGGAAAGAGAGTTGAGTTTTTCTCAGAGGTTCTCCCATGAGCTTATGCACCAGGAAAATCATACTTTCTGTAGTATTTTTATGGCATTTGGTTAACACTTTTTTTATTAGAAAATAAATATTTAAAATTTCATCTTCATCAAATAAATAAGTACATATTTTTAAAGCAAAAGCAAGGAATCCTGAGCACTAAGTCTAATAATTCAGAGAGTATGAGGACCAATGGGAAAAGAATTCCTTGTCAGGGACAAAAATGCAATCCAGAATTATGCTGCTAAGTCAAATGTGACCGCTCAGCCTCATTCTTCAGTACATTAGAAAGCTGTCAAATGATAGTAAAATGCAAGACAGACATGATTCCCACACTGACTTAATTCAGACAGTCTTTGTCTTAGGTAGTGATCCTTAGCCATTGTATATTAATCAAAAGGCTCCAATGTCCTTTATTATTATCTCAAAACCAATTCTTTGTTAACTGCTTCTTCCAGAAAACAAGTGAAAATTCCGAAGAAGGAGAGGGTAAAGGAAGAGAATATGAAAATAAAGGAAGAGAGCCATCAGAGAAAACACAGGACAGCTCTGAATGTAGAGCAAATTCTATTACAGCAGAGGAAATGCCCCAGTCAATTAGAAGGGCAGCTTTACCCAGAGGAACTACTCGTCAATCCCTCATCATCAGCATGGCTCCTTCTGCAGAGACCGGGGAAGAGGTTCTGATGATTGAAGTCAAACAAAAGGCTAAGCAATAAATGTTTGATTATCTTTAGATGTAATCTAGCTAATTCCCAAAGAGATTGTACCCAGGATTATAGCTTAAATTAATGAGGGGAAAGACCTTGCTGGGACCCTTGAGAAACCACAGACAAATCCCTAGCTTAGTTTCTAGGACTTATCTGAGAGTATGATCTTATACAGTAGTAAGAAGATTATTTCAAAACCATCCCTATTCTCTGTTGTCATTAGCTTTGTGCAATTGGTATTTCTCCTAATTTTATATAGTAGGGTTTTTTCTTCCATTCTTCCTTGATGTTTCTTCCATCCATTTTTATTAGTTTGGTCTTGGCCCTGAAGTGATTCACTTACCTTTTCAGTTTGTGTGTGTGTGTTAAAGTCTTGCACGGCACTGCTAGTCTTGGTTAAACGTCCTTTGTGTATGAATATTACTTCTCACGTGTAGGGAATTATGAGATTTTAATAAAATGTCGAAAGTAAAATATCAGGTGATTTCCATTCAAACAAGGGTGCTGAGTCACTCAACTATCAAATCAACCCAGCAGCTGGGACTGAAGGGAAGCAGAGATAATGGAGTCTATGGATGTGAAATCTGACTTGCAGAAAACTCCCCTAAAGAGGAATATTGGTCAATGGTCCCAACAAACACATGGGGGAAAAACATATTGTAGCAACATGTTGGAAAAAATCATTCCCTTTGCTAAAGAAACAAACTTATATTTTCGCTCTACCAACTTGAAAGGCAGCAATCTACCTAACTCATCTGGCTCCACAGACTCAGACTGGAGGAATCCAATGGTACCCATCTTTTTATAGGCTAAAGTGACATTTCTCAGGGTCTTCCTCAAGCATTTGCTTCAAACGGTGCCAGACCTGAGCTTCTTATTGTTTGCAGCTTTAGTAAAAAGTGATGAGGTTAGGAAGGCAGACTGTACACATGTCAGATTGACATATCCCTACAATTTGCAGAACCTACATGTACAGCTGTTTACAAAATCTCCAAGTTAATTAAGTGCACTTTAGGAAGTTGTCCTCATGAATCAGCTAACATTAGCATAATTACTAAAGTCTCATGCTGTGAGGAGACTAAAAAAGCCAGGCTGATGTCGGAAGTAATAATACATATAGAATTCCATTCTAATAAATGCCATTAGTGTATAACATTAAGTTCTGTATAATAAGGCTATTCCCAAGTCCCAGAGATGGTCATTGTAACAACACTTTGCTGAGAGGGTTTTAACAAATCATATTAGCCAAAAAGACTACAATATAGATGCATTCAGCAAACCATGCATAAATCGATCGCTATAATAAAATGTATCATTTGGTTGAGTCACCGTTTTTGAGTATAGTGTTTGAGTATCATAAAAACATGGCAAGTTTTACAAAAGGTTAGTGTTTTTCAGGAGTTGAGGGAATGGAGAGGATTTGTTAACTGGTGTTTGCTTGATTAATGGGAGTTTGTGTGTGGAAAGAATGATTAGAAAAGACAGAAAATGTAGAAAAAAGGCTAATAATAGGGAAAAAGTAACGGAAAAAATCTTGAATATGTGAATAATATGTTCTCGCCCTACATCCTATAAAGAAATTAAAATATCACACCTTTGCAATTTATGTTCTTCCCCTGTTGCTTATATTCCCTCCCAGACTATTCCTATTTTAGATAATATCATCTCCATTTTCCCAGTAACCAGAATGCCTTTCCATTGCTTATTTAGTACCACCAAATCCTTTTTTCTTTCTTAAATATTTCTAATTGTCCTTTCTTTTTCAGTTCCAACACTACACCTTGGTACATATTTTCTGTTCAATTCAAATAAACATTCACTTTTTACTTACAATCTCTACTAATCACTGAATACCTTCTCAATCCTTTTGTCAAGAGAAAAATCAGATCTTTCTAAACTACCGCTGTCAGTCCATTCAGGCTGTCACAACAAAATACCACAGACTGGGTAGCTTATAAACAACAGAAATTTGTTTCTCACAGTTCTGGAGGCTGGGAAGTCCAGGATCATGGCCCAATATGATAAAGTTAGGGCCTTCCTACTGGTTCATAGCAGACTCCTTCTCACTGTGTTCTCACATGGTGGAAAGGGCAAGGAATGCCCCTGAAGCCTCTTTTACCAAGGCACTAATCTCATTTGTGAGGACAGAGCACCTGCCAGAGGTCCCACCTCCTAAGACTTTCATCTTTGGAGTTAGAATTTCTATATGTCAGTTGGGGCAGGGGAGGGGAACACCACATTCAAATCATAGCAACCCCTTTTGACCATGTTACTCTACTCAGGGACCTACTAGTCCCTCCTACCAATTAAATCTTATTTATCCAAATTTAATTACCACTACCCGAAACATACCCTCCATTGACTCTGGTCTTCCTGCTTTTTCTGGACTACCACTTACCTTTCTTCCTCTGGCATTTGTCCCTGCTGCCTGCCACAGTATGGAATGTTGTCTCTCCTCCATCACTTACCTCTTCCCTATACTTCCAAATCTCTCCCAGTTGCCTCTAAAAACAACCCATAATGGTGCTAGTCTCAAGGGATTATCTTTTACACTTTCAGAAAGTACCACATAGTATAGCACTCTATTGTTCTCGAATTTCTGCTTAATTATAAATTATTTCTGCTTAAATTATAACAAGGCAAAGACTAGCTGTTATGCTTTATTTGTATAAAGACAGAAAAGCCCAGTTTTTTAAAGGGAGAGAGAATGTTGATAGGAAAATCATGGAAATAAAATAAATACACGATCGACATAGACAAGATTCTTGGCTTCACTTGTGCTCAGAGAAATACATATCGGAGCAAAAATGGACTATAACTTTATACCTATCAAATTGGATAATATTTTAAAACAGATAATAATACCTAGTGCTGGCAAGTATATAAATTGGAGCTACTATTCCGGTAGTACTTAGCAAAATTCTGGCAGTACACCTTGGAACTCAGCAGTGCTACTTCAGAAAATGTATCCCAGAAAATTCTCAAGCAGTTCCATAAGAGGAAATTCAAGAAGAAATGCATTGTTTGTAGTACAAAGAGATTGGAGGCAACTATGATGTTTATACTGGGAAATATATAAAATAAATATGGTGTGGGCATGTGGGTGTGTTTTTAAGATGAAACTCTATCGAGCCATTAGAAGCAATGAATTAGACTTACACATAACAACATGGATAGATCTTTAAAAAAACAAAACAAAACAAAAACCACTTGTGTTTTTTTTTTTTTAAAGAAAAAAGAATGAGATCTTCAGTAATATCATGCATGTATATTTTTATAAAGCCTATCTGATAAAAACTGTCAGGGACAAATCCATAGTTCAACAAAGCCAAGTTTACGAACTTGCTGCAACAAGGGAGACTGTTCGTCAGAGGAAACGTGGGTGTTCAACCAAACACAGGGTAGGACAGGATTATTATAGAATGTTGGGGGAAAGTAGACATTAGGTAGAGTTTAAATGAAGTAATGTTTTGAGGGTCTCAACTAAAGCAAAACTGTATGTAAAGTTGTTAACATCAGGCCTCGGCCAACAACCAGACTAGAGGTCCTATTTCCTTGGAAACTACTCAGTTAAAATAAATACAGACTATTGTTTTCAGAAAACTCTTACCTGAAGTTGCATACCTGGCTGCTTCTCTGCATTGGAATTACTCAGATCCTTCAGGGAAAAGTAGAATGTTTCAGTCTTATTGATAAAATTTCAGACGAGATTGGGTGTGTTCAGGGTGGTATGGCCGTAGACTCAGTCTTATTGATAAAATTTCAAACACTAAAGGTTCTGACAGTCTTTGATTTTAGAGAACGAACTTTCTCAACACCATGTCCTTTTGTTGATTAATAAAAGCGGTGTTTACAGGATCCCATTTAAAACATACACAAAACACTATGTCTTTCAAAGTATATACATTTCTAAGGAGCCATGTTAAGTGCATTAGAGATACTAACTATTGAGGAGGAGAGAATGAAAGTAGAAATAGGAATAAATGATGTAAGAAAAAATAAAAAACCAAGAGTGTCAACTAATGAAGGTAGTGTACAGTAAATCAAGAAGCATGATTAAGTCAATTCTATGCACTTAAGTTTCAGTGTTGTGTCTAGTAACAAACTAGTAGAGAAGTGAGAACCCCATCAACACCAGGATCTTTCCTTTAGCCTTGGTTACTCCTGAGTCATACAGGTAGCCACTGTAGACAGAGCCACTACTTCATCTGCTTAACTAGTGCCTTGACTACCAATGAGACTTTTCTCCTGCATGCAAGCAGGTCTCCACTGACCACTGCAGAGACTACTTATAAGAAGAGGGAGAGATACCAGAGATGCTCATGCACAGAGAAAAGGCCATGTGAGGACACAGTGAGAAGACAGCCATCTACAAGCCAAGAGAGAAACCAACCCATCAGGCACCTTGATCTTGGACTTCCAGGTTCCAGAACTGTGAGAAAACACATTTCTGTTGCTAAATACCCATTCTATGGCATTCTGTTATGGCAGCCCTAGCAGACTAATATAGTACACATAGTTTCATGAACTATGGTGGGAAAAGCTGTTTGAGAAGTAGAAAAGGACAGTGAGGGCTAGTTGGCTGGCTCAGTTAGTAGAGCATGTGACTCTTGATCTCAGGGTCGTGAGTTCGAGCATCTTATGGTAGTTAAATTTATTATTGTTTGGGCTAGCTTTAGTTCAAAGTGGTCCTTTTATATGAAATCTTCATCCCACGTTGGGTGTAAAGATTACTTAAAAATAAAATCTTTGGGGCACCTTGGTTAAGCATTCAACTCTTGATGTCAGCTCCACTTCGGGCTCTGAGTTAGGCATGGAGCCTGCTTAAGATTCTCTCTCTCTGTGTGCCCCTCCCCCCAGCACTCATGCTCTTTTTCTCTTTAAAATAATAATAATAAAGTAAAAAATAAAATATTTTTTAAGAAAGAAGAGGACAGTGAAACAAAGATGAAGAGTACATTGTGGGGATTCAGGAGGCAGAGATAAAACAGGTCAGTGGAGGTATAAAATAACCAGTACATTGGGAACAACTGTGAGGGAAAATATTGAGTTCTAGTCTTCAATTTTATCAACGAATGTTTTAGGTAATCATAAACAAGGAGTTTCTAACAACTTAACTATGGGGAAGAACAGTATTTGAAATCTGGATTTATAACGATTATAGATGTTGACCACACTTCTCTTGACAAGTCTTAATAATTTCATTTTTCTTCATAAAACCCCAGGGTATTATCATCTTCTTGTTCCTAACAGACCCCAGGCCCAGAACCCACTTTTGATAACATGAATTCCATGCTTGGTTTACATATGTGAAATATGTGAGGGGGAAGGTAGGTGCATGGCAAAACATAGATGGGGAGACGTTTTTTCCTATGAATTTCAAAAAAAAACTTTTTGATTAAAAAAATTGGGAGTCCTGGTGGCTCAGTTGGTTAAGCATCTGCCTTAAGCTCAGGTCATGATTCCAGAGTCCTGGGATCGAGTCCCATGTCGGGCTCCCTGCTCCACGGGGAGTCTGCTTCTCCCTCTTCCCCTCCTCCCACTCATTCTCTCAATATGTATCTTTATCTGTCTCTCTCTCTCTCTCTCAAATAATAAATAAAAGCTTTAAAAAGAATTGTAAGGTGTTTTTCTTTTCCAGGATTGCAAAACTAACAGTGTACATCAATGAAAAGTAGCTGAGTGAATGAAATCTCCAAATTAAATGTGAGACTCCCTCTGCCCAATGCTAGAGCAAGACCCAGCCTCATTGAGTCTACCTTTATCACTCTTCCCGGACTCAGTGTTACTGCTGAGATCTTTGCTAAAATAATTTGGCTTTACAATGCATAAAACTCTTCAGGTCTTCTTTTTTTAATTAGTTTTTTTTTTTATTTTTAATTCCAGCATTGTTAACATACATTATTATCTTAGTTTCAGGTATACAATACAGTGATTCAACAATTCCATATATTAGTGCTCATTGCAACAGGTAATGATTAATCCCCATCACCTATTTCACTCATCCTCCTCCTACCTCCCTTCGAAGATCAATTGGTTAAGCATCTGATTTCAGCTCAGGCTTCTGGATTAAACCCCACGTCAGGCTCCCCACTCAGTGGGCAGTCTGCTTGTCCCCTTGCCTCTGCTCCTCTCCCCAATCCCACTCATACATTCTCTCTCAAATAAATAAATAAAATCTTTTTTTAAAAAAAGAATCTGTTTCATTTGTCTTTCTCTCTTTTTTTTCCTTTGCTCATTTGTTGTTTCTTAAATTCCACATATGAGTGAAATCATATGGTATTGATCTTTCTCTGACTTATTTTGTTTAGGTTATACTCTCTAGCTCCATTCATGTTTTTGTAAATGGCAATATTTTATTCTTATTTATGGTTGAGTAATATTCCATTTATATATATACACCACATCTTTTTTATCCATTCATCAATCAATGGACACTTGGACTGCTTCCATAATTTGGCTACTGCAAATAATGCTGCAATAAACATGGGATGCACATATCCCTTCAAAACAGCATTTTTTGGGTTTTTGGGTAAATACCTAGTAATGCAATTGCTACATCATAAGGTAGCTCCATTTTTAACTTTTTGAGGGGCCTCCATGCTGTTTTCCACAGTAGCTGCACCAGTTTGCATTCCCACCAACAGTGCACAAAGTTCCTTTTTCTCCATATCCTTGTCAACACTTGTTGTTTCTTATGTTATTGATTTTAGCCATTCTGACAGTTGTGAGGTGATATCTCATTGTAGTTTTGATTTGCATTTCCCTGATGCCAAGTGATATTGAGCATCTTTTTACATGTCTGTTGAGCATCTGTATGTCTTCTTGGGAGAAATGCCTGTTCAAGTCTTCTGCCCAATTTTTAATTGGATTATTTGTGCTTTTGGTGTTGAGTTGTATCAGTTCTTTATATATTTTGGATACTAACCCTTTATCAGATATGTCATCTGCAAATATCTTTGCCCATTCTATTGGTTGCCTTTTAGTTTTGTTGGCTGTTTCCTTCACTGTGCAGAAGCTTTTTATTTTGATGTAGTCCCAATAGTTCATTTTTGCTTTTGTTTCCCTAGCCTCAGGAGAACTATTTAGATAAATATTGCTATGGCCAATGTCAGATATATTACAGACTATGTTCTCTTCTAGGAATTTTATGGCTTCAGGTCTCACATTCAGATCTTTAATCTATTTTGAGTCTATTTTTGTGCATGGTGTAAGAAAGTGGTCCAGTTTCATTCTTTTGCATAGCTGTCCAGCTTTCCCAACATCATTTGTTGAAAAGACTGTCTTTTTCCCATCGTATATTCTTTCCTCCTTTGCCAAAGATTAATTGACCATAAAATTGTGACTTTATTTCTGGGCTTTATATTCTGTTCCATTGATCTATGTGTCTATTTTTGTGGCAGTACCATACTGTTTTGATTATTACAGCTTTGTAATATAATTTGAAGTCTGGAATTGTGGTACCTCCAGTTTCGTTTTTCTTTTTCAAGATTGCTTCGGCTATTTGGGATGTTTTGTGGTTCCATACAAATTTTAGGACTCTTTGTTCTAGTTCTGGGGCAAATGCTGTTGATATTTTGTTAGGGATTGCAGTAAATCCATAGATACCCTTAGGTATTATAGACATTTTAACATTTGTTCTTCCAGTCCATGAGCACAGAATGTCTTTCCATTTATTTCTGTTATCTTCAGTTTCTCTCATCAGTGTTTTATAGTTTTCAGAGTACAGGTCTTAACATCCTTGGCTAAGTTTATTCCTAGGGATTTTATTATATTTGGTGCAATTATAAATGGAATTGCTTTCTTAATTTCTCTTTCTGCTGCTTCATTATTACTGTATAGAAACGCAACAGATTTCTGTACATTGATATATATATTTTTTTTATTTGACAGAAAATGAGGGAGAAAGGGAGCACAAGCAGGGGAAGCAGCAGAGGGAGAGTGAGAAGCAGGCTCCCCGCTGAGCAGGGAGCCCGACGTGGGGCTCGATCCCAGGACCCTGAGATCATGACCTGAGCTGAAAGCGAACACCTAACGACTGAGCCACCCAGGTGCCCCATGTTTTTATTTTGTTTTTAGTTTGTTTGTTTTTGCTGAGTCTGGCTAGAGGTTTATCAATTTTATTTATGTTTTCAAGGAACCAGCTCCTGGTTACATTCATCTGTTCTATGGAAGTTTTTTTAGTTTCTATATAAGTTATTTATGCTCTAATCTTTATTATTTTCTCCCTTTGGCCGGTTTGGGGCTTTGTTTGTTGGTGTTTTGTTTTGTTTTGTTTTGTTTTGTTTTGTTTTGTTTTGTTTCTATCTCCTTTATGTGTAGGGTTAGGTTGTTTACTTGAGATTTTCCTGCTTCTTGAGGTAGGCCTGTATTGCTATCAACTTTTCTCTTAGAGCCACTTTTGCTGCATCCCAAAGATTTTGGACTGTTGTGGTTTTCTTTTCATTTGTTTCCACGCAATTTTTTATCTCCTCTTTGATTTCTTTGTTGACCCATTCATTGTTTAGTAGCATTTTATTTAACCTTCATGTATTTGTGCTCTCTCCAGATTCTTTTCTTGTGGTTGATTACTACTTTCATAATATTGTGGTCAGAAAAAATGCATGGTATGACTTCAATCTTTTTTAATTTATTGAGACTTGTTTTGTGACCTAATATGTAATTTACTCTGGATAATTCCATGTGTGCTTGAAAAGAATATGTATTCCGCTATTTTAGAATGGAATGTTCTGAATATATTTGCTAAATCCATCTGTCCAGTATGTCATTCAAAGCTACCGTTTTCCTTATTGATTTTCTGTTAGGATGATATCTCCATTAATGTAATTGGAGTATTAAAGTCCCCTGCTGTTATTTTGCTTTACTATTGATTAGTTCCTTTATGTTTGTTAATTGTTTTACATATTTGGGTACTCCCATATTGGGTGCATAACTATTTACAATTGTTATGTCTTCTTGTTGAATTGTTCCCTTTATTATTATATCATGTCCTTTTTTGTCTCTTATTACAGTCTTTGTTTTAACGTCTATTTTGTCCGATGTTAGTATTGCTAATTTGGCTTTTTTTTTTTTACATCCATTTGCATGGTAAATATTTCTCCATCCCCTCACTTTCAATCTGTATGTGTCTTTAGGTCTGAAATTAGTTTCTTGTAGGCAGCATATAGATGGGTCTTGTTGTTTTTTTTTTTTTAATCCATTCTGTCACCCTATGTCTTTTAATTGGAGCATTTAAGCCCTTTACATCCAAAGTAATTACCAATAAATATGTATTTATTGCTATTTGTTACTTGTTTGTGGTTGTTTGTGTAGTTTTTCTCTGATCCTTTCTTCTCTTGCTCTCTTTCATGGTTTGCTAGCTTTTTTTAGTGATATATTTGGATTCCTTTCTTTTTATTCTTTGCATATCAATTACTGGCTTTTGATTTGTGGTTACCATTATGTTTGTATATAACATCTTCTGCATATAGCTAGCAGTCTATATGAAGTTAATAGTCACTTAAGTTTGAACCCATTGTTTACTCCGCTCCCCCTCACATTTTAGGTATATAATGTCATATTTTACACTCTTATTTTGTGACATACTTATTTTTACTGCTTTTTTAATTCCTACTTTTCATATTCTCACTTATGGTCTTCCCTTTCCACTCAAAGAGTCCCCTTTAGTATTTCTTGTAGGGCTGGTTTGGTGGTCATGAATTCCTTTAGTATTTGTCTGAGAAACTCTTTATATTTTCTTGTACTCTGAATGATAGCCTTTCTGGATAGAATATTCTTGGCTGCAGAATTTTCCCTTTCAGTACTTTAAATGTATCACACCACTCCCTTCTGGCCTGTAAAATTTCTGATGAAAAATCCTGATAGCTTTATGGGGTTTCCCTTGTATGTAACTGTCTTCTTTTCTCTTGCTGCTTTAAAATTTTTTTCTTCATTGCTATCCTTTGACATTTTAATTATCATGGGTCTTAGTGTGGACCTCCTTAAGTTGATTTTGTGGGGATGTCTCTGTGCCTCTTGGATCTGGATATCTGTTTCCTTTCTCAGAATAGAGAATGTTTCAACTATTATTTGTTCAAATACATTTTCTGCCCCCCTTTCTCTCCCTTCTTCTTCTGGAATCCCTGTAATGCAAATGATATTATGCTTGATGGAGTCACCAAGTTCCCTAAGCTTACTCTTAATTTGCCTAATTTTTTCTCACTTGCTCAACTTGGTTACTTTCCAGTACTCTGTCTTCCAGGTCATTAATTCATTCCTTTGCCTCCTTTAGCCTGCTATTTATTCCATCAAGTGTATTTTTAATTTCACAATTATATTCTTCATCTCTGATTCATTCTTTTCTATCACTTTGTTTAGAGTCTCACTGATGCCCTCCACTCTTTTCTCAAGTCCAGTGAGAAACTTTATGATCATTACTTTCTTTATTAAGTATATTATTTATATCTGTTTTGCTTGGGTCTCTTGCTGTGGTTTTGTCCTATTCTTTCATTTGGGGCATCGTGCTCTGTCTCCTCATTTTGTACAACTCTCTGTGTCCACTTCTCTGTGTTAGGAAAGTCAGCTATGTGTCCTGCTCTTGAAGGTAATGGTCTTATGAAGAAGAGGTCCTATAATGCACTGGAGTGTAGTGTCCCCTGTTCCCTGTGGCCTGGCACTTCAGAGAATGTCTCCTATGTGTGTTGCCTATGCCCTGATGTTGTGTACTATCCACTTTTTCCTCTAGTCCAGTTGTCTGCAGAGGTTCCCTTGCCTGTTGTGGGTTGTGTTTGGTCCTGACTGGAGCGGGGCACATTTTAACAAGGTGCACACTGGTCTGCTTAGAAAATGAGGCCTGCTGCCACCACTGCCTGAACCAAGATTCCACAAAATGCTTGGGTCATAGACCTGGTGTTAGCAGGGTTTGTGTCAGTCTTCTGGGAGAGTGGACCAGCAACAGCAGGAATATGAGGCAAGTGTGATTAGGAAGGTCCGATCCACCAAAGCACAGGAGCAGGGCTTGGTGTAAGCAAGTTAAGTAACAACTTTCAGCACCATGCTGGTTCCCACAAGTGGCTGTGTGTTTTTGTTGGAAGGTAAGGGAGGAATTGTGCCTGCCAGCAACTTTGTTCCTAGAGGGGTCTCCTTGTGATTCCTGCCTCTCCAGGCCATGCTCTGAGATGAGTAGATAACTCCCTCCTGTATGTCCCAGACATGTTTCAAATTGCTGCTTCTACACTGTCTCTGTGGGCTGTTTTTTGTGCTACCTCTTTAAGGGCAGGTACTCCACTTCCTAACACTCTCTGGGCTCTCCCAGAGCTGAACCCACCAATTTTTTTTTTTTTTAATTTCAGACTCTAAGTCCCACTGGTTGTAAGAACTCATGAAATTCAGCCCCTCTCGTTTTCAAAACCAAATATTAGGGATGTTTTTCTTCCCTGTATGGGTTCCCCAGTGTGGTAGTCTTTTTCTCACCCTTCTTTGTGCCACCAGCTCCTTCCCAACCATGGCTGGCCATGGTCCACTTGGGTCCCAAACCATGTCTTAGCCCTTCCTACCTTCTATGATGTGGCTACTTCTATGTCTTTACTTGAGGAGTTTGTTCTGCCAGTCTTTGAATCATTTTGGGAGTTATTTACACTGATGTGAGTGTTATCTAGTTGTATCTGTGGCACAGGCAAGTTTAGGGTCCTCCTACTCTGCCATCTTCCCAGTCTCCTGGAACTTCAGGTCTTATTCTTCTGTGTTCTTTTCACTCAGCTCTGCTGAGGATTTATACATTCCCAGGAAGTGCTCATTCAGGTTTTCTTTTTCTCACCCAGATCCCTTCAAGATGGCAGGGTTTATCCTCCCATATCCTATACTCAATTTCAAGTCACAGTAAGTCTCACTGCTATTGACAAAACTCTATTGGTACAGAACACTCCTCAGCCTCATCCCTAATCTCCCCAAGGGCATGCTGTCTCCTGTGTTCTATCTGTATTTGTGATGCAACTCAGTTTCCACTTGTCATGATGTGGGTTAGCATTGACATCTTTCCCTCCAGGACCTCTCCCCCCCACCTATCTCCTTGCCTAAACAGTGTGCTCTCCAGCAAATGCAAACTAAATCTAGCATCAGCTTAAACCAAACATCATTAAGAATGCAAAATGGTTGCCCTGTCACTATTTTCTGAACACACACTAGGGCATTTGAATGTGCCCTAATAAAAATGCAAATGTTGAATTGCAGACAAACAATAAATTACTTTTAATGTTATGTGCCCTACCACACAGTGACCTACTTAATATGAACTATTAAAAATCAACTATTTTAAAACAAGGTATTTTTCTTAATAATAGGTGAGTGGACAAGAAACAATTTCTATACATATATATACTGCTCCCCCAGCCCCCCAAAAAATGAAATTGAGGCAAAATTTCCCCCATGCTAAGGTTTCAAATAGGCTCAAAATAATAAGAACTAATGTATAGCATTTACTGTGTGCCAGCTATTGTTCTAAATGTGGTACCACTACTAAATCATTTACTCTTCTTAACCATCCTACAAAGTCATTATTTTTATCATTTTCACCATTTTCCAGACTAGGAAAATGGGACTTAGTAATCATTAATTGCCCTGGGTCACCAAGAGTGCAAAGATTTCCAAAGTTAGGCTATTGGAAAGGACTCACCATGTTCCACAGAGCCTATTCATACTCATATACTCATATTCATATTCACACTCACCTTCACTGTTTTTATTTAAAGGCAATGGACAAAATGCAGCAAGAGAAAGAGCCCAGGCAAGCACTGAAGTGTCTGATTGGCATCCCATGAACAAGCTCCCAGCATTCTTAGTCACACAGGATCTGATCACATTCTGTTTCAGGATTGAACCATCAATATCTATGCAAGGAATCTAGTTTACAAGAGAGCTCAAAACTTTATTTCCCAGTGGAGGTCATAAACCCCTCTGGCCACATAATGAAGGCAGCTGACTAATCAAATTAGGACAGTAGAAAACCTTAAGCAAAGACCAACTCTGGGGGTCACCAGAGGAATTTAGCACTTGAAATACCACATCATAAATCCCATCACCCTTATCTTAACCCAAAGTAAAAACCCAGACATCCAGGAATCCCCATAGAGATTGAATTTTCCCTACTGCTTTTTCTTTTTTCCCCTACCACTACTAACCCACATATCTCTCTTCTCTGGATCCCTGATAGAGCCATGTTCATTAGTCATTTGACTAGTCAACAAGTAGTCTGTTGACTAACTGGCTAATTGATAGTGCATAGTTATATGAAAATTCTTCCTCAACCCCCACCTGGGTCTGATCTCAGTAATCAACTGCCAAAGTTATAGTGCAGAATGGGCCGGTTAAAAGGGATGTATCCTGAAAAGATCCCTAGAAAAGGAAGAATAAAGCAAGGAGTCACTCAGAAATTCTACACTTTATAAACATTACATTGTTAAAGAAGTAAAGCAATATCTGGTTATAGAAGTAAATTTTTTTCTGTGGCCCCAAGTGTTTTTTCAACAAGCAATTTCCTCTGACTCCCTGAAGCTTTCTTCAAGTATTATTTGCTCAAAATTGATTACAAAAATTACCTCTTATATTACTTTCATCTGTAGCCCTCAAAATTCTGCACAACCTATAGGCTGTCCAGTAGTCTTAAAAAATGCCCAGCTCTGTTTTACATTGTTAGACTGCATCAACATGCTTTTGCTAACTAAAACTAAGTGACTTAAAACAGTAATCATGATTCTGTAGGTTGCTAATTTGGGCTGGGTTCAACAGGTGGTTCGTCTGGTCTTAACTGGGCTAAGAGTCCAAGCTCTATAGTCTGCTCCTGAACTGGGAGCTGCTGGTCTAGAAGTCTCAGATGGGTTGGCTCGTGTCACCCATATAGTCTCCTATCCTCCAAAAGGCTAGCCTGGGCTTGGAGGCTGCACAAGGTTCTGAGAGAGAGAAGGCAGAAATGAGTATGGTTCTTGAGGTCTAGGCTTAGAATTCTATTAGCCAAGTCACAAGACCAGCCTAGATGCAAAGGCCAGAGAAATAAAATCCACCTCTTGATGGGAGGACTGCAAAGTCACATTGCCAAAGTAGTGGGTACAGAGAGGGGAAGGATTGTAGCCATTTTTGCAATCACCCAGACAGGATATTACCAGATAAAATACAGGACATCCAGTCAATGAGTAACGTTTTAGTATAGGTATGTCCCATGCCGTATTTAGGACCTATTTATACTAAAAAATTATTTATTATGTATCTGAAATTCAAATTTAAGTTGGTGCCTATATTTTTGTTTGCTAAATTTGGTAATCCTACAGATAGATCACGTCAAAAATAAACAAAACTTTTCTTTTTCTAAAAGAGAACTTTCGGGTGCCTGGCTGGCTTAGATAGTAGAGTATGTGATTCTTAATCTCAGGGTCGTGAGTTCAAGTTCCATGCTTGGAGCCTACTTAGAGAGAGAGAGAACTTTGAACCTGAAATTACTGTTAAAGTGAATAAATATATCAAATGTTGTATTAGAATGAGCCCAAAACTCTAAGCACATGCACAGAAAGGGAATAATTTGGACCCCTCCCATTTTCTAGGAACCATCTTTGGTGAAACACTGCTAATAAATAACCCTAAAATATTATAATAACAAACTGTTTCATTTCAGTTACGTATCACATGTTAAATTGCTACATAGAACACCAACAAGAGAAGAAAGAGTCTGTAGTTTCTGTAATTTTGGTCTAATCTATATTTATAATAATTCTTTTACTTTCCTATGAGGAATTTTTTAAATCTTTGGAAGATATTAATCATTATGCTTTCTGGAATTTATTATATCTAATCAAAGCAAAGATACTTGAAATTCATGTTTTAAGTTCCTTACCCATACACTGTAGTAAAATTTGATGTTTTCCTCCATGGGTTTTATGACTGGCTGTATTTTTCCTACTATAACTTTTGTGACTAGAAATGACAGTGCAAAGGTCAAATAAATGTGCATCGTTAAGCAATACAACCTGACATTTCTAGACAATAACTCCCTCAGATGAGGGAAGAAGCCTATCTGAAAGGTCACAGCCCCTCCTACTGTCCCTTTGTAGTCCTAGTCATCTCTGCCTACTGTGCCAAATTTACAAGGACCCTATCTGTGGAAACTCTAAGTAATAAGAAATTCATCACACAGTGCATGCTAAGGGTTATTAACCAGGCTTGTGATGCGATTTCTTGCATCCAGCTTTAAATAAATCAAGCTCTGTTGTTTATGCCAGAATCTTGGACTTGAAAGGGAATTTAGAGATTACTTCTCCAAGGCCCCATTATACAAAACACAAAACAAAATCCTATGCCCAAGATCATACCACAGCATGGCAGAACCCAAGGACAAAGATACCACATTGTTTTTCATACGTGAAGATCATGGCCTAACTTGATAAAAGTAGTATCCACCTGAAGAAGGAGTTTTTCAAATAAACAAGTATATTTCTCAAAATTTCAAGGGGCAAAAAAATGGTAAAGTCTGCCATGTAAGGACCATATTTATATTCCAAATCTGAGAGGAAAGTTTCGGACTTACCTTGCACTTCAGAAAGGGATTAACAACAGATTTCACTAAAATAGGAATGTGAAAAATTAACAGAGTTGGAATTTTGACATCCCATTTGTAAAAGTGAGTAGAGAGATTTGTTTATGAAATATAAAGGTTATTACAAACACATATTCCTTTCCCTGTACCAACAATGTTTGTAACCCATATTACTTTCTGACTTCAAGCCATAGACAATGTCAATTTCCTTGTCTGAAGGTTCTTCTGCTTTCTCTACATTAGAAAACCCTAAGTAACCTTCAAATCTCAGATGAAATACTAAACCACCTGTGAAGCTCTCCAAGATCTTCCCAGTGTTCTGACTACTCCCCACAATGAGATGAAAATCTCCCCACTCTAATGAAAAGCCTACTGCAAATATTATTCTCAATGGGGAAAAGCTGGAAGCCTTTCCCTTAAGATCAGGAACTCGACAAGGATGCCCACTCTCACCACTATTATTCAACATAGTACTAGAAGTCCTTGCAACAGCAATCAGACAACAAAAAGGGATCAAAGGTATTCAAATCGGCAAAGAAGAAGTCAAAATGTCTCTCTTCGCAGACGACATGATACTCTATATGGAAAACCCAAAAGAAGCCACTCCCAAACTATTAGAAGTTATAGAGCAATTCAGTAACGTGGCGGGATACAAAATCAATGCTCAGAAATCAGTTGCATTTCTGTACACGAATAACGAGAACGAAGAAAGAGAAATCAGGGAATCCATCCCATTTACAATAGCACCAAAAACCATACGTTACCTTGGAATTAACTTAACCAGAGACGTAAAGGACCTTTATTCTAGAAACTATGAATCACTCTTAAAAGACATTGAGGAAGACATAAAAAGATGGAAAGATATTCCATGCTCATGGATCAGAAGAATTAACATAGTTAAAATGTCCATGCTACCCAGAGCAATCTACACTTTCAATGCTATCCCGATCAAAATACCGAGGACATTTTTCAAAGAACTGGAACAAATAGTCCTTAAATTTGTATGGAACCAGAAAAGGCCCCGAATCTCCAAGGAACTGTTGAAAAGGAAAAACAAAGCTGGGGGCATCACAATGCCGGATTTCGAGCTGTACTACAAAGCTGTGATCACAAAGACAGCATGGTACTGGCACAAAAACAGACACATAGACCAATGGAACAGAATAGAGAGCCCAGAAATGGACCCTCAGCTCTTTGGGCAACTAATATTTGATAAAGCAGGAAAAAACATCCGGTGGGAAAAAGACAGTCTCTTCAATAAATGGTGCTGGGAAAATTGGACAGCTACATGCAAAAGAATGAAACTTGACCACTCTCTCACACCATACACAAAAATAAACTCCAAATGGATGAAAGACCTCGATGTGAGACAGGAATCCATCAAAATTCTAGAGGAGAACATAGGCAGCAACCTCTACGACATCAGCCAAAGCAACCTTTTTCATGACACATCCCCAAAGGCAAGAGAAACAAAAGATAAAATGAATTTATGGGACTTCATCAAGATTAAAAGTTTCTGCACAGCCAAGGAAACAGTCAGAAAAACTAAGAGGCAGCCCACGGAATGGGAGAATATATTTGCAAATGACACTACAGATAAAGGACTGGTATCCAAGATCTACAAAGAACTTCTCAAACTCAATACACGAGAAACAAATAAACAAATCAAAAAATGGGCAGAAGATATGAACAGACACTTTTCCAATGAAGACATACAAATGGCTAACAGACACATGAAAAAATGTTCAAAATCATTAGCCATCAAGGAAATTCAAATCAAAACCACACTGAGATACCACCTTACGCCAGTTAGAATGGCAAAAATAGACAAGGCAAGAAACAACAATTGTTGGAGAGGATGTGGAGAAAGGGGATCCCTCCTACATTGTTGGTGGGAATGCAAGTTGGTACAGCCACTCTGGAAAACAGTGTGGAGGTCCCTTAAAAAGTTAAAAATTGAGCTACCCTATGATCCAGCCATTGCACTACTGGGTGTTTACCCCAAAGATACAGACGTAGTGAAGAGAAGGGCCATATGCACCCCAATGTTCATAGCAGCAATGTCCACAATAGCTAAATCGTGGAAGGAGCCGAGATGCCCTTCAACAGATGACTGGATTAAGAAGTTGTGGTCCATATATACAATGGAATATTACTCAGCTATCAGAAAGAACGAGTTCTCAACATTTGCTACAACATGGACGGCACTGGAGGAGATAATGCTTAGTGAAATAAGTCAAGCAGAGAAAGACAACTATCATATGATTTCTCTCATCTATGGAACATAAGAACTAGAATGATCAGTAGGGGAAGAAAGGGATAAAGAAAGGGGGGGTAATCAGAAGGGGGAATGAAACATGAGAGACTATGGACTATGAGAAACAAACTGAGGGCTACAGAGGGGAGGGGGGTGGGGGAATGGGATAGACCGGTGATGGGTAGTAAGGAGGGCACATATTGCATGGTGCACTGGGTGTTATACACAACTAATGAATCATCGAGCCTTACATCGAAAACCGGGGATGTACTGTATGGTGACTAACATAATATAATAAAAAATCATTATTAAAAAAAAAAAAAAGAAAGAAAATCTCCCCACTCTAAACTTCAACATTTTCTCATATAAACTAATTTCTATCGTTACATATGCTCTAACACATACCTCATTCATTCATTTTTTTCCATGTCTATTAGGGAGCAACTACTAAATGCCAAGTTCTCCTCTAGGCTCAGGATGCAGCAATGAACAAAATAACAAAACACAAAAAACCTTGATTTCTTGGAACTGACATGATAGTGGGTGAAGAGGACAAGAAATAAAATAACTAAAACTTACGCAGGGAAGAGGGATAGATAATACTGGGGAAAGAGGTACAATTTTAAAGAAGTAATCAGCAAATGCCTTACTGGGTGACACTTTAATGAAAATCTGAAGGAGGTGAGGGAGCAAAGCTCACAAGTGACTAGGGAGAGTTCTTCAGGAAGGAGCAACAGCAAGTGATAAAGACCTGAGCCAGGAATATGCCAGGCATATTCACGTAAGAGCAAGAAAGCCTATATGCTTGGAACGGAGTGGCCAAAGCAAAGATCAGTAGAAAAGTAGTCTAGAGGGGTGCCCAGGGTGGCTCAGTTGGTTATGCATCTGCTTTCGGCTCAGGTCATGATCCCAGGGTCTTGGGATCGAGCCCCGCATCAGGCTCCTTGCTCAGCAGGGAGCCTGCTTCTCCCTCTCCTGCCTGCCACTCTGCCTACTTGTGATCTTTCTCTCTCTCTCAAAAATAAATAAATAAAATCTTTAAAAAAAAAAGTCTAGAAAAGGAGTCTGAAAAATTGGTGGGATTAGTAACTTGAAGGTAGTGTTGGAGAATGATTTGTTGAAGTTGCAGTACTAGAGGGAGTGAGCTGGAAAGTGGGTTGTTATTGGAAAATGGGACATTTGAGATTAGGAAAGCGTTGTTTTTAGGAAAGAGTATTATTATGGGTAATAATAAAGTCTAGGGTATGACTTCAAGAGTGAGGATTGAGGTAAGGTGGAGAAAAAGATTATTACAGAGGGGTAGAAAGTGATCTAAACTAATCATAAGAGATTCAATGCTGGAGGTTTTAAAGAAGAGGGAGAGGTTATCTAAGACCGAAGGGCAGACCAAGGAGGACACTTAATCCTGCCTCCAAGACCAATGGTAGATCGGGAAGAGAAAATAACTACTTGAGAGGACTGCAGAGGAAGTAAGGTTCTTCAAGACAGCTGGTTTTAATTAGAGTAAAACCAGGAAGGGATTGTTCAGAAAAAGCACTGATAGAAAGGATTATGCTAATGAATGACCCAGGTTCTCAGGGCAGAGTGGAAGGGTTTGGGCAGTTGCAGTGAAGTGGGGTGTGGTTAGGATGTGGATTGCACAGAGGAGCTAGAGATGGGTTAGAGTGAGGAAGTTTATAATCTTGAACTTCTTGTGAGTACTGGCAGGATCAGTCCCAGCAGCCCTAGAACAGTGGAAGAAAGAAAGGAGTGCTGGAAGGAGGGGAGGGGGGAGCATCTTGCCAGCAGTGCTCGGGAGTCTCCTCTGTACTCTTGACTATGGATGCCTAAAGGCATAAGAAGAAACAATCCTACTTTCAACACAAAAGGGCCGCCTCACCTTGCTTATTCTTTTTTTATGTTAGCATCATATACTGCCTCCTTTTCCATATTAGATCATAAGCTCTTTGAAGTTACTAAGAAATTTTACTCATTTTGATGTTGCCTGTTGATTGCCAGTACTAAGCTACTCAATAAATATATGCTCAAAAACAAGTGAATACTTCTTACTGGATGGAAGGACTGGTTGAAAAAGACAAATTACTTCCTACTTAGTCTTCTGAGAACTCTCTAGAACTCCCCAATTCCTGATGCTCTTCTGAGTCCAGTCCTAAAAGACCAGGTACTGTTACAAAACCTGTTGTGCTCAGTCTGCTGGTGAAAAGGCCAGAGATATCATGGCCTCTCTTTCCCTGCTGTAAGAAGTATTCTGCTTATAATGATATTTGTCTCACAGATCACTTCTTTTTTTTTTTTTTTTAAGATTTTTATTTATTTATTTGACAGAGCACAAGCAGGGGGAACAGCAGACAATGGTAGAAGCAGGCTCCCCACTGAGCAAGGAGCCCATGTGGGACTTGATCCCAGGATCCTAGGATCATGACCTGAGATGAAGGCAGACACTTAACCAACTGAGCCACCTAGGTGTCCGTCACTGGTCACTTCTTCTTCAGGAGGACAGAATCAAGAGCCAAGCCAGAGTAAAATTCTCCAAGGATACCACAACCTGTTGTGAGTTTTTTGGGGGAATTGTAGCCAATGCTCAATGGCCATGATTGGTAACAAATGACAAGGGTCATGGTCTTGTTACAAGAAAGGGTTTGGCAATCCTGGGGATCTGTATCACCATCACGTGCAAACCAGGATCTGAACCACCAAAGAATTGATAAGATATGCACCTATGTGTGATTTGATGTGGAGTCAGGAATGTGGCAGGAAAAGCAGAGAATTCAGAAACTGACCTAGAATCAGACACTTTGCAAGTATGTGACCAAACATCTGAGTCTCTGCCATAAGGTGACCACTACTAACTCCCTCATCAGGGCCTCATCAAGGCAAAGCCACTGTGGCCAGGCCCAAGTTTGGCAACAGGCATCCATCTGCCTGACCTAAAATGTAAGGCTCTCCAGTTTTTCAAGAACGTAAACCTGATTACATCATTCTTTTGTTTAAGCCAATTCAGTGGCATCCTATTACCTTTAGCTTAAGCCTGAACTCCCTTGCATGCCCCAGAGGTCCTGCAGGATGTAATCTCTACCAATCACTCCATTTCCTCTCTCCCCTCTTCTCCTATGACTTTTCCTCCCACACTTTATATTCCAGCACACTTTACGTTATTTCCATTCCATTTTTTTAAATAAATAAATCCCATAAAATAATTTAAAAAAAAACCCAAACTGTTCAATTCAGTAAAATATGAATACAGGCCACCTAAAATACTATATTCACTTTATTTCTAATTTTTCTACTGGTTTTAATAACATTTAGAGAAAGAATAAATGAAAACAAGGCACTATTGTATCACATCAAGAAATAATTTTATCCAATGGGAATTCAAATGGGAGATATATTTAACATCAATTCATATATTAGTAACTTATACACTTATTATCAAGTATGACATCAATAAGCACAAAATAGTCTCTTGCAATCTCAACCAAACTTCTGGCTTCCCTTATGTGTCACTCCCACTACTACTAACTGCACACATAAAGAGACTAGGGACAATTTATTGAAGATGGTTTTCCAGGAAATTTATAAAATGAAAAAGGCAAAATATGTCAAATAAAGCATAAACAGCAATGGGCCCAGAATTTTCTCTGGAAAGGCTGCCTAAGGCACTACCAAAAAAACAGCTGTAAATCCCTGATCTGACTTTGAAATTTTATGATCTTGAAAATTTCAATTTGAAGCACAAGGTGACATGACCATGCTAATTGGTGTATTATTTTCTCAGTAAAGGCATATGTGAGAAATATTATCTCTATCCAGGACACTGTGACCCCAATATATATTTGTAATACAGCTGATTATATACGGTGTGAAAGTCAACTTGGTTATTTTTTTTTAATGCAATTTAGGAACTAATGACACTTGAATGAATGATGGCACAATAGGGAAAAGGACTATTTTTACATAAAACAATATTAAATCAGCATATGATGAGGTGAAATGGTCAGACTGTAAGAATTTTACAAAATGGTAATTTAGAAATTGTAAATGCTTTTATTCAAAACTGCAAAAAAGGAATCAATTATCCTCATTTGCTGGAATCACAATTCTTATGACTAACAGCATCTACTGATGAATCTGATCAAGAATGAATAAACAAAATTAATTTAAAAATTGGAATGAAAACGAAAATAAAAATTGGAATGATTCTGGTTAAAACCAGAACACAAAATTATGAAGACCAAATCACTTTGACAGTGGTGACAGAAGTACTGTTATTTGGCTAATGAAAACATGGAACGCTCCTGATCAGTGGTTTCCGAGTGCCCCGTGCAAATAACTCAGGAGCTGCCAGAAGCTGGTTAAGGAGAGTGAGGAGGAGGCCCAGTGAATAGGGCTCTGGACCCTGCTCTGGACCTAGAGAAGCAGTATCTACTTCTGTCTGTTCCACCATACACTGAGAATGTGTGTACATCTTTTTTTTTAAGGCTTCAATTTGTTAAAGAAAAAAATCCTGAAAACCAGAGCAATGTATATATGCTGTATCCAAGCACACAAAGAGAATTGAAATCAGGACATCTGAGCCAAAAAGTCTCCAAACTACTGGAAGAATTATCAGTTTTCTTCTCACTTAACTATTGTTAAAATGACTTGTCAACTGAGATTGCCATAGGGTAACAGACTACTAGTTAGGTACCTTCAGGTTAATAGCACACATGCAAAGGCGAGCTAGCTAAGTGGGAAAGTGAGAACTGCTCACATGAGCTAGGCAACCACAACAGCAGGAGGTCTCCTCTTTAGCCTGACCTTGGCAACAAGCTGTTTCTGAGAAGCCAAAGCTCTTCATGACTAAAAGCTCATCTCCTTTAGGTATTCCAGAGAACAAGCGATATGAGCTCTGGTACAAGTTTTCAATAAGACTGAAAGGCATGTCAGCAAGGCACTGGTGCATCCACTTAAGGATATAGGATAAACACACAATTTTTAACATTAAATTGTTAGAGATGATTGGCCAACATACGAATATGCATAGTACTTGGCACACAGATCCTTTAATAAAATGTTACTGAATCTATTCCGAAAATGTCACATTTGCTAAGTAATACATTCTAAAGGGTAAAAATCAGGAAAAAAAATTCTACTCTAAAAAAAAAAAGCACGTAAAGTCCACTGTACCCTAACGCAGCCGTGGGAAACTTTTTTTTAAGTTATAACACATTTTTAGGCTTAATACATATGTTTTGGGCTTAGGAAATAAAATAATTAAAAAGCAAAATTTGGTTTTGATTAATACATAACCACTATCATGAGTTTAAAAATCAGACTAAAAATGTTACTAAAAAAGGGAGAAAATGTCTAAATGAATCTGCACAAATGTACAAATCAATGTGTGAGAGCTTAGCAAGGAAATTATAAAAATTGTGTTTTTTTTAAATATTTCATTAGTTAAAAGGAAATGGAATTCTGAATTTCCCCGTATATATTTGGTCCTCATAGCTTTCCTGGACAAAGCAGTCCTAACCATTTTAGTAAACTCCAATTAAAATACTCTAATAATGTTGAATCTAGGACAACCTATTATCTACGCAGATACAGAATCCTGAATGTCACATACAGTAAATGAAAAGGTCAAATTTGACCATGTTTACAGTATTCTACAATGAAAATGGAAAATCCAGGAAGGCAAATAAAAATGGCTTACTTATATGAGGTTCCTTTTACTTGTTGATTGTACATTTTAAGAATTGGATATATGCCTTCCCTTCTCATCCAGTATTTTTTAAGAAGTCCTAAGTGAATGCATACTGTTTTGTAAACTGCATTGTCTAAACTGCAAAATTCAGGCAAAAGTGAATGTAGTTTTATCCCATGGAAAAGCACTGAATACAGTTATAGGAACAAATTCAGTATCATCTAATTTAAGAAGTTCTTGTTTTCAGGTATGGTTACATTGGTTTGTAAAACATATATTGCCTAGAACAAAGTACAGCAACCTGTAAATCACAACCCAGTAATTTTTCAGTCTTTCTACTGATAAACATTCAAAAATAGTATTTTCACCATATGAAAGTAAACACCACAACCACCAAATCAACTTTTCTCACACAAGTTTCTAATCCCCATAGCGTCACTGCAAGTCGCTAGCAATCACTGCATCGATTGAGCAAAGATTAACTTAGCACTTTCCTCCAAAAAAAAGTATAAAAAGAATGCTTTAAATAGATATAACCCATAGAGAACCAGGTTTACATCATAAATGCTGGGGAGAAAAAGCATGTAAAATAACAGATTCATGATTCGGGGTGGGAGAGGAATCCATTGCTCCACAGCACAAAAGAATTCTGCTCCGGCGGCCATAGCCCCTTTCATTTCTTAGCTGGGTTCTTGGGAGGAAGCAGTTTGTATGTGTTGAAGTAGCCCACCACCTGCTGGGGGATCTCTGCCAAGACACACTGAGCGAGCGCTTCTTTTGGAGCCTTATGAAAAAACAAAATCAAAGTGACTTTATTAGTAACCAAATTTTTACTGGCATTTTGATAACAGACTAGGAATACCTCGCCTGTCAGTAAAAAGCAGTAATTCCTAATTCCTAGGCTTATATCTTGTTTTAGGAACAGTCTATGAAACACAGAATAAGCTAAAAAACCGATGTTACTGAGGAGTGCTTTATTACTCCCACTGATATTTATCAAGTCCTTTTTTGGTGCCAGCATTTTGGCATTTGATAATTACTTTTTTCTTTAACTTTTTTTTTTTTTAATATTTTATTTTTATTTATTTAACACAGATAGAGACAGCCAGCGAGAGAGGGAATACAGCAGGGGAGTGGGAGAGGAAGAGGCAGGCTCATAGTGGAGGAGCCTGATGTGGGGCTCGATCCCGTAACGCTGGGATCACGCCCTGAGCCGAAGGCAGACGCTCAACCGCCGTGCCACCCAGGCGCCCCTTCTTTAACTTTTAAAGGTGGGTTTTTCATTCACTTGGCATTAATTCTTTTTAACTTTTTATTTTGAAATAATTACATATTCATAGGAAGTTGTAAAAATAATATTCACCCAGTTTCTTCCAAAGGTAGTACCTTTTATAACTATAGTAGAATATCAAAACCAAAAAACTGATAATGGTACAGTTCACAGGCCTTATTCAGATTTTCCCAGTTTTATTTTACACTCATTTGCATGTGTGGATATATTATTCTATGTAATTTTATCATCTGGGTAGATCTGTATAACCATTACCACAATCAAGATACAGAACTGTTTCATCATCACAAGGATCCCTAACAACACTTTTAATCACCTTCCCCCACACTCATACATTGACTGCTGAGAATGTAAAAAAGCATAACCATTCTGGAAAAGTTCAACAGTTTCTTTAATAATTAAACATGCAATAATCATACGACCCAGCAACTGCACTTCTGGGTATTTATCCTAGAGAAATAAAAATTTATGCTTGCACAGGGGTGCCTGGGTGGCACAGCGGTTAAGCGTCTGCCTTCGGTTCAGGGCGTGATCCCGGCGTTGTGGGATCGAGCCCCACATCAGGCTCCTCCGCTATGAGCCTGCTTCTTCCTCTCCCACTCCCCCTGCTTGTGTTCCCTCTCTCACTGGCTGTCTCTATCTCTGTCGAATAAATAAATAAAATCTTTAAAAAAAAAAAAGAAAGAAAAAAGAAAAAAATTTATGCTTGCACAAAAACCTGTACATGAATGTTTATAGCAGCTTTGCATATAACAGACAAAAACTGAAAACAATTAAAGATGTCCTTCAATGGATGAACGGTTACACCCGTGGAATATTCCTCAGCAATAAAAAGGAACACATGCAGCAACAGCCCTACAGAAAATTTTGGTGAGTGAAAAAAAAAAAGCCAACCCTAACATTTCTGTAACATTTTTGAAATGACAAAATTATGGAAGAACAGATTAGTGGCTGCCTAGGATTAAAGGGGGGTGGAAGGACAAGGGAAGTGGGTGTGGCTATAGAGGGCAACACAAGGAGTCCTGAGGTGATGGACCTTGATTGTTTATCAATGTCTACATCCTGGCCATGGATTCTGTGCTATAGTTTTACAAGATGTTACCGCTGGAGTAAACTGGGTAAAACAAAGTCCTGAGAGATTTTCATCAGATCAACTTCCAGTTTCGCAAATTCATCATATACTTGTATAGAGTTTTCCTCTTGTTACATACATAGGTAAAGATAAAATGTATTTTAAAACATTCATAGCAACACCATTTATAACAATTTATCATATAGACTGCAAGTATGCAAGTATACAACTTGAAGCAAAACTGTGAAAGCTAATTAGCGCTCTTCAAACCAAAAATCCATACATCCTCACCCCAGACACCTACTCAACTACTTGGTTATGGATTGGTGAAGCTCTGTGTTCAAACTCCTTAGTGTGCATGAAGAATGAGGAGGAGTGGTACTCACGTTCTGGAACTGTCTGAAAGGCACAAACTGGACTATATCTCGGATGGCTACCTCTCCAGATGGGGAGCGGAGACTTCCACCATCACCATCCAGAAACTCCATGGCACCGAAGTCAGCACCTCCTACTCCAACAATGATGATGGACATAGGAAGCTTGGCAGCATTAACTATAGCTTGTCTGGTCTCATCAAGGTCTGTTATCACACCATCAGTAATGATTAAGAGCACATAATATTGCTGCCAAGAAAGAAAATTATATCCACTGAACAGGTTGAGCTCCCAAACAATAAAAGCAATGGTTAAAAACATCTCCAGCTTAATGAGTCATTCAGTCTCTTTCTTGCTCAGTCTCCTTGCCAATCTCTACCCAGGATACAATCTACATGAAATATTCTAATTTCTCTAATGACAAGGGAATTTATTGATACAAAAATTGCAGATTTATTAAAAGTGCGACAGACCACAAAATAAGGTTGGCATAAATATACAGAAGCAAGACATCTAAATGTCAAAGATTAAACTTTTAGTGAGCATAGTGAGGAATAAATACTTTAACATAAGTATTAAATATGTTAAAGTATTGATCAAAGGAGTAAGTGGCAACTCTGCTTCTAAAAGGTCAAATATGGAAGTAGAATTGTTTATCAAACTAAAGTGTACTTTTTAAAAAACGGATATGGTTTAAGGAGGGGATCTTTCTCTCAATTCTGTCATTTCTGATAAACATTTTTAGAGGATGGTAAAATGTTATATAAAATTGTGACTCAATCTTTGGGTCATTTAAATCTGGAATGGAAATAAGTTTTATAACAAAGCTAACACGTGCTGCGTGTTTACTCTGCCCCAGGCACTGTGCACTTTATATGAATTACCTTATTTCACCTTTCAGCAATCATATGAGGTAAAATAAAATCCCTGCCTTACTTTTGGGTATAAAAAGTTATGAAGCTAAGAGAGATTTGGTATCAAGGTCCAACAGGTAATGGTTATCTAATCCAAACCTTTTAAATACAGTAAGTAATTTTTCATCACCAACCGAAATTATAAATTTTCTCAACCTTAATTTGTTAAGTCTACCTTTGAAAGGGTAGATGTTAATCATTTCTTTTTAGTAAAACCTATTTAAGAAAATTAATTCAAATGGCAAAGAAAAGACTCATGAGGATAAGGGCTATTTTTTTGTTGTCTTGTTTTTAATGATCACTAATTTAATAACAACAGTTGTTACTCCTGAACCAAAGATAGCTATATTATTACTTCATGCTCTTTGTATCTCAGTGGAACAAATAAATGGAAAAATGGCACCAGAAGCAACGCCCAGCCCACATGCTCCTTGTCCCCTGGCACTACAGCACTTACAGAAGCTGTCTGTTGTTGTGTGGCTGCAGCAGCAAACCTGGCCACATGGTTTATGATCGGAGAAAAATTAGTTGGTCCATAGAGTTTTATCTGAGGAAGGCAGGCCCGATATGCCTCTATAATGCCTTGGATTCCTAGATTAAAAAAAAGCAGTATTAAAAATTGTCAAACACAATTTAATTATTCATTGTTTACCATACTGGTTAATTTAATTATATATATGTATGTGTATGTATATATATGTCTATTGCTTTAGTTAAAAATTCTATATTCAAGAGTTCCTCTTAAACTATGTTATTACAAAACTTCATAGCTATGCTCCATTGCAAAAACCTACAAATGCTACCGTCCCCCAATAAAAGACATTTATTTTCATCTCAGCCAAATTATTCATTGATCTACAGTAGGACTGTTATATTGCATAATTTTTGTGTTTTAGGAACAAGACTTTAATGGAAAAGAATCATGAAAAATGTGCTGCAGCACACAACTGACAATAAGAGGTAAGAAAAATTTATTGATTAAATGGAAAAACTTTTGCACATGTGGCCATAGATTTTACAAAATCAGATGGCTATAAACCTAATGTTTTTTTTTGTTTTTTTTTTTTTAAAGATTTTTTTTTTATTTATTTATTCGACAGAGAGACAGCCAGCGAGAGAGGGAACACAGCAGGGGGAGTGGGAGAGGAAGAAGCAGGCTCCTAGCGGAGGAGCCTGATGTGGGACTCGATCCCGGAACGCCAGGATCACGCCCTGAGCCGAAGGCAGACGCTTTAACGACTGCGCTACCCAGGCGCCCCTATAAACCTAATGTTAATTGTAGTCAAGAGTTTACTCAATAACTTAAAGGTTAAGCATGGTATGGCAAACTGCATAGTTCCAAAAATTCCTTTCCAGGTTATGTATTACATTTTGCTGCCGAAATACTAATGTGTGTGTTTGTTTATGCCATACTGCCTGGGCCTTCTGGGATGTTGTATAGTGGAAGACTGGGCAGGGCCATTCAACAGCTTCGGCCAAAGCATGTAAATGGACATGACATTCATGTCTAAGTAGACATTTTAAGAGCCACTGCCTGTTTTCACCAGCAATCTTGCTCTTTCCCTCTGCAAAGGGAATAGCACATCCCAGATAAGGTCTTGAGTCCCAGAATAAGAAGAAACATAGAGCAGACTAGCGACATGTAAAGGGATATGTAAATGAGCAAGAAATAAACTACTGCTATTATAAATTACTGAGAGTTAGACTGTTATAACAGCACAACTTAGTGGAAGTTGAATGGCATTCCTGGTAAAAGCACTGCTAATGAAGCTTTGATGTGACATATGCGCCTGTGGAATCTACCCTTTATATTAGGGTGTCCAGGATGCAGGTAAGATACTAGAAACCCTCAAGAACGTCCCCCATGATATTTGTTGAGATCATCAAGGAAATTTGCCTCAAAAGATTTTAATGTAAACCAAAACAGGTCTCTTGCTTAAAATATATCCAATAGAACAGAGATCAACAAGGAAAAGTAGATACTTAATTTAAAAGTTTCACAAGACCAATTCTCTTAACAGTTAAGAGTTCTAATTCACTCCTCTTAGTCACTCTGAACTTAGGAAGAAGTTAGTTCAGTACTAACAAAAATAATATTAACATAGGCCAGCAGCAGGATCTTACTCCCTTACTGCAATGATACATACTGTAGAAAATTTGAGTCCCCAGAGCAATAATATTCTCTTTCATTTTTATCATCTCAGCTTGCTTTCAATTTGAAGATATATGAACTATTAAATTTCTTCACAAATATCAATTGCCTTCAGTTCCTCCACTAAAATTAAGTTATGCCAAAATCCTTCCTTTGCATTAAAGGAACAAGTGAGACATATTATTTCTGGGCAACTAAGTTCAATAATTAATTAAGAAAAGGGGATTCAATTTCCTTGCCTTAAAATAAGGTTGTATTTTTTTCAGCATAGTATGTTCTTTGTCTAAAACTAAAGGGATTGGGATGCCTGGGTGGCCCAGTTGTTTAAGTGTCTGCCTTCGGCTCAGGTCATGATCTAGTACCCAGGGTACTGTGATCTAGTCCCACATCAGGGGACTGAACAAGGAGCCTGCTACTCCCTCAGCTTACCACTCCCCCTGCTTGTGCTCTCTCTCTTTCTCTGAAAAATAAATTAAGTCTTTAAAAATAAAATAAAACCAAACAGATTATTTTTTCCAAACTATAAACCCAAAGTAGAAAAGCTGTGCTTAATGGCAGCCCAAAGATGGGCTCATTTTACTCAGAGTAAATGAACTTCTAAAAAGAATTATCACATGATATAAGTCATCTATATTTATTGGCAAGAAATGAGACATAATTACACCAAATTCCAAAAATTGTTCCAATTTCATCATAGGCATGAAACACAGTTCTCAAAAAGAATTGCTATTCCCAGTTTCAAATGGCTAGGGATAAAAAGGTCACAACTGGCCACTGAAAGTACATCAAAGGAACACTGAATTAGTGTGAAAAAAGTGCCCTGGAAAAACAAGAAAATCCTAATATAGGATGCCTGGGTGGCTCATCGGTTAAGCATCTGCTTTTGGCTCAGATCATGATCCGAGGGTCCTGGGATCAAGTTCCCCATCGGGCTCCTTGCTCAGTAGGGAGCCCTCTGCCTGCCACTCCCCCTGCTTGTGCTCTCTTCTCTTTCTCTCTCTGACAAATAAATAAATAAAATCTTAAAAAAAAAAAAAAGAAAAGAAAAACACCCTAATACAAACTATCCCAACAAAATGTTCATGCTCTTCTGCCTTATGAATACTGTTCATGAATACGAAGATAAGTAAAGACACCCTCTTTTGCTAGAAATCTAAACATTCTGTAACTGTCAACAGGACCCTTTGCAGAAAATTAGCTTATTGTCTACAGTTTTATGCCTCTGCCCCTACCTCCCTGTCGTCTTCCAAACTGTTCAGTCTTTTATCATTTTGTGGTACATTTGGTATTTTAGGTTGATTGCTCAATGGGTAAAAAGGAAGGAGCCCTTGGATATTTGAGGTATTAAAAAAAAAATGAAACAAATGTCAGCCTTCTGCTGTCTATTCAGAGGAAAGCCACTATAAGAATTTAATTCTTTGTTCCTTTAGCCCATTCAGATGTAGTCTGAGTAACAATTATTTGATGCTGGACATTTTTTTCCTTGTAGAGAGTGACTGCTACTCTTGAGAAAAGCTTCATAAATCTGATGTTGGATTACTCATTTTATTGAAGGTTTGTTTTAAAATAAGATGTGAAAATAATATGATTATTTTTATTGATGTATTCTCAAGATTGGGAATTTTCTTGTTCTGTTAAAGCCTCTTAAAGTAGAACTTATCCAACAATCATCATCATAATAGATTTGCACCATTAGTATCTTTAACACTCAAACTAACGTCGTGTAATTCTTCTAGTTTATACAACAGAACGTTAAATATGTCACAAAAAGAAAACTAGGGAGGGAATTTGAGTAAACCACAAGAAAAAAACAAGTAACAAACTAGTGAGGTGTTCAGTATAAAATCTTCCTGTTTATTTTTTAGCTTACCGTTGCAGTAGGGATTGGATGGATTAAAGTTCATTGGAAACTCATGAGAAACCTGCCAAAAGAGGAAAGGATTGATGAAGCCGGTTTTGCTTTTGTGGGAGGCAAATATTTAAAATAAGATTTCCTCTTACCTGCCACTGAGGAGGTATCTGAGCTCCAAAACCAAAAGCTGGAAACATTTTATCACTAGAAAGAAAATTCATAAAAACTGAAAGATCATTTTTTTCAAAATAGAAAATTTTATCTTTACTCTTAATAAATCTGATAGGTTTTTTAAAAAATTCAAAATCTTAGGAAAACATAAAGATTAAACCAATAATAACCACCAGAGAGAACCCATGTTAATATTTGGCATCAATCATTGTAAGTATTTTTCTGTGCAATGAGGGAGAAAAATGTCTCTCTCTATATACTTATAAAAATGGAGTTTAAATTCATATTTTATAATGTTATTTTCTACTTAAATACTACATATCATTTTGCTGAATAAATATGTAGATAAATCCATAAAGCTTTACAAACCACAAGTTCATTGGTTTATGGCAAACTCATCTGGCAGCAAAAGCTGACCTCAACTGATATGAGGTTATTTATAGCTTTTATTCATGCCACTGACTATGAATATTCATACATTTGGCCACAGAAACATGGTACAAATGCCACATGCAAAATTCTCACATTGTTTGTAGCAAAATGTGTGAATATTTGGCCCCGATGGTTTAGGGATAAGGGATTATGGACCTGAATATATAACATCATGTGAATGGCTGCCAAGTATTCCACTGTATCGATATTCTCCCTGAACCAATAAATATCCAATGTTTTGCTATTATAAAACACTGTAATGAACATACTAATTTTTCTGCTAGGATATATATTTTTGTAAGATTTTATTTATGTATTTGTCAGACAAAGAAAGAGAGAGCACAAGCAGGGGGAATGGCAGGCAGAGGGAGAAGCTGGCCCCCCGCTGAGCAAGAAGCCTGATGCTGGAATCGATCCCAGGAGCCTGGGATCGTGACCCGAGCTGAAGTCAGCTTCACTGACTGAGCCACCTAGGCATCCCAGCTAGGATACTCTTTTTGTATTAATTCTTAATGGTTCTTTTTGCATTGAGGATCGAACCTAAGTCAGACACATCAGGAGTATTTTTCCCAGTTTGTAGTCTGCCTTTAACTTTGTTTAAAATATACTTCCTATTATAGTTTTCAATATTAATGAATGTGAACAAATAAAATTTCTTTCATGATTTCTGCCTCTGCTGCCTTGCTTAGCCTTCCTCACTGCAAGATTATAAACAATTCACACATATTTATCCCTAGAACGTTCAAGGTTTGATTTTGATATTAAACTTCGAATTCATCCATAAAGTGTTTTGGAGTACGATATGAAACAGAAACTGCTACTCTCCACCTGTATCCATCCTCTCCATTCTTAATAATGGAACACCTGAGCTAGAGACCACATAGCTCTACTCCAGCTTCTCTGGGCTGCATGTGGCCAGGTGGTGGCTAGATTCTGGTTAAGAAAATGTGAGTAGAAGTGGTCGTCAGTTGCTTCTGAATGACGGTGCCCCTAGGAGGGAAGGCACCTGTACTCCTTCCCAGTTGTCTTTCTCTTCCTCCCACTGACTAGACAAGATGAGAAGCATAGCGGCTGCCTTGGACCCAGGGGTGGAATCTACGACTTGACAATGGTAGGACTGCCCTATCAGTCCTATACTATCTCTAGACTTGCAACATAAAAGAGAAATAAACCTCTATTTTGGTAAATGCACTTTGTTTTTGGGATGTCCATTCCAGCAGTTTGTCTATACTCTATACAAAATAGTACCCTAACAGGGGCACCTGGCTGGCTCAGTTGGTGGAGCATACGATTCTTGATCTCAAGGTTGTGAGTTGGAGTCCCATGTTAGGTGCAGAGATTACTTAAAAATAAAATCTTAAAAAAAAAAAAACTAGTACCTTAACATATACCAGTATGAGTTAGGGATCTAAATTTACTTCTGGTCTCGTTTAACAGCTATGACAACTCCTTTCCCCTAAAATGTCATCTCTATCACATACTAAGTTTACGTACACACTAGGGTCTATTTCAAAGACTTCTTGCTTTGTTCTATTGGTCATGTACTAGTTCTGTAATATTAATATAGCTTTAAAATAAGTTTTAATATCTGCTAGAACAAACTCCCCTCATTTTTTTCCCTGAAAAATTTCTTGGCTATTCTGATTCATTTTTCTTTCCAGAAAATTTTAAAAATCATTTTAGCACTGTCCGACTGCAATTTTGATTAGAATTGATTAATTCTGGGAGAAATTTTATATCTTACATCATTATGACATCTGCCTATCTAGAATCATGGTATATCTCTCCATTTAAAAAAGTTTCCTTCTCTGTCTCTTAGTACAACTTTGTAGATTTCCCTCACTATAGATCCTAGACCGCTTACTGAATTCATTCTAATTTTTTTTACATTATGAATTGCGACCTTGTATCTGCTATGATGTCTTAAATTGGTTATTGCTGGCTAGTGAGAAATTGCTGATTTTTAAATTTTTGTTGTATCTGACCACCTTTCTGAACTCTCACTACTTTCTAATATTTTTTTACTTGATTATTTTAGGTTTGAATTCATTCCTTATAGGTTTGCCAGAATTTATGTGAGAAATTGTCTGGTGCCCTTGTGAGGAGTGGCTCTCTGACTAGCTAGTCCATTCCTTCCATGGTTCCAGGTCTACTCAGGCTCTTTGAATCAACTTTGGGGGGTAATTTAAAGTCCCCCCTCCACCCAAAAAAATTATCCTTTAATCCAGATTTTCCAATATAATAACAAAGTTTTACATAGTATTAACTTTTAATTTTTAATGTTTTTTCCTGAATTTACGCTTATAATCTCTATCCCATTACTAATATTCTATGCATGTTTTCTTTTTCTTGGGGGTCAGCATTGGCAGATTGGCCTGAGTTTTGTTGAACTTGCAAAGAATCATCTCTACATTTAACATATTCATTAGTGGGGCTCTTTAAACTTTCCAAGTCCCTACTTTCAGTGCTTAGAGGAAATACAGCACAGTACATAATACAGCTTGGAATGCATGTCTCTGGAGCAGACAGCCCAGGCTCAATTCTGTCTCTGTCAGTTACCAGTTGAGTGACGCTGGACAAGTTAACTCCCTATGCCTCAGGTTTCTCATCTGTACACTGTAGATGATAATGGATGATAACAGTACCTATGTCACAGCAAAGTATGAGGATTAGGCGAGTATCACATAGAAACTATTAAATTGTACCTGACACATAATAGCTAATATATAGATAGAATCTGCTATTATTGTTATATCTTTATTTTTTCTTTCTATTCTTTTATTTTATTGAAAAGCTAATTCATTTATATTCCATTTTCTTGTTTAAAAATAAAAGCATGTAGGGGCGCCTGGGTGGCGCAGTCGTTAAACGTCTGCCTTCGGCTCAGGGCGTGATCCTGGCATTCTGGGATCGAGCCCCACATCAGGCTCCTCTGCTATGAGCCTGCTTCTTCCTCTCCCACTCCCCCTGCCTGTGTTCCCTCTCTCACTGGCTGTCTCTCTCTGTCAAATAAATAAATAAAATCTTTAAAAAAATAAATAAAAAATAAAAAAATAAAAGCATGTAAAGCCAGAAATTTTCCTCTATAAAGATAGGACCACACTGTATGTTAACAACCTAAAATTTAAATTAAAAAAAAAAAAAGATAGGACCATGTATATATTGTCTTCTTGGTGCTGCTTATTTCTAGATAGTCTGTTATTATACTTCGATTTCCTCTTTGATCTAAGAACTAGTTAAGATTTTTTTATTTCCATATGGTAAATTTTATTTAGTTATCCTTTTGTTATTAACTTCTAGGTGGCAGTCTGATAAAGTAACCTGGTACATTTTTTATCTTCTGTATAAGCCCCATTATAATTGTGTTACTTTAAAATTTTTATTATATTTCTAACTATTTTCAGTAGAAATACTTTGATACTCTGTTATCAAACTTGTCCATGGTTATATTTTCATTTTGGATTATGTAACAAAGTTTTCTATAAAATAATTTTTTATTATATTTAATGAGTTTTGCCTTAAATTCTACTAGCCTGATATCAGAATTGCCACCTTTGCTTTAGATTTGTTTGCATTTGCCTGAAAAGTTTGCCTCTTTAAATGTCATAGCAGATTAATGAAAAGCTCCATCATATATAAGGGCTTTTATCATAAAATAATAGGCAAAGACAAGTGAAAATTTATACTGTGCCCTAAGAGATCCAGAACAAAAAATTATTAATGTGGACTTTTTTTTTTTCTATTGTTTGGTAAACCTTCAAGAGGGTCTATTTAATCTATTTAAAAATCTACACATTGAGAATCTATTCAAAATATTTTACAGCAATTAGGTCAAGTTATCTTTTGGTACTTGTTCAAAGTTGCCATTAAGGAAATAATTTGAGGGGCTTCTGGGTGGCTTAGTCGGTTATGTGTCTGACTCTTGATTTTGGCTCAAGTCATGATCTCAGGGTCATGAGATCCACTGCCAAGTGGGGCTCCAAGCTCAGCAGGGAGTCTGCCTGGGATTCTCTCCCTCTCCCTCTGCCCCTTCCCCCCACTTGCCTGCTCTCTCTCTCTCTCAAATATATAAATCTAAAAAAACCAAGAAAAAAGAAAATATGACAGTGACTGCCAAGAAAAAGACATGTTAATAAATGGTGTCTACAAATATTTACAAAATGTGTCATCTAGACTTCAATCACACAGTAACTTATCCCTAATAAGTAAACCCCAATGAAACTAGATCAAAGAAACAAGCCTTCTTGACTCCAGTCAGCTGTTAAATAAACAAGCTATATATAACACATTATAACTGATCATAGCTAGAGATAAGAGGTCAAAAGTAAACCCTAAGACTGCACAAAGAGAAAACTAAAAAAGATAACACAAAAGAAATTTTAGAGAGAAAGTTATGAAAACAACTATTTTAGTCATACTCACGTATCATAATCTTGAATGACCAGTCCCACAGACCAGATAGCAGTCAAATACTCATTAACACCATTGGGGCTGATGTAATGAAGGGAGTCAGGAGACCTTGGGTCACCATTAGAGCCAGTGAAGTCCACTCCCACCTGCCAAATAACAATCACAGCCCTTACTAAGGAGAAGCCGTACGCTTAACGTCCAGGAGACAGACAAACACTCATCCCACAGCCTGCTGCTGCCATTTCCTAACAAATGCCTGGGCCTACCAGTATTTCCACAGACAATTAAACAGTTAAAGCTTCAGCCTGAAACAACCTGCTATTCATATTTTTTCTAGATGACTCAAATCCATGAATTATTATACCCATGACTTTAGACATAGGGCTTGTTTTGTAGGTTGTTTGACTAATGCTTTCTATAATTTACTCTGGGACATATCTGCTTTCCTTCAGAAGGAACAGATCTTATCAATAAAGTTGAAAGCTTCTTGATGAACTTAAACAACCTGTCTGAGTAGACCATACTAAACTGCTTGTGTAAATTTCAAAGTCAGTTTTACAGGAAAAGAAAGAACACTGCAAAACAGTAGGAAAAAGTAACATGTTACAGCCTACCTTGAAAAAGTCAGTGTTACTTACAGTGAAATTCAGCTGACATCCTCCCATGATATAATCAAGGAATGTGCATTCCACTGTAATCTAAAAACAAATAGCAAACTATTAAAATAAAAAATCTCTTTATTGGGTACCCGGGTGGCTGAATCAGTTGAACATCTGACTCTTGGTTTTGGTCAGGTCGAGATTTGTGGGTCATGGGATCGAGCTCCCACGACAGGCTCTGCACTCAGCGGGGAGTCTGCTTGGGATTCTCTCTTCCGCTCCTTCTGCCCCTCCCCACCTCTAAAAATAAATAAATCTCTAACATACAAGAGATACAAAGAGCTCTCTGACATATATTTTTCACAGTTTAGAAACTGAACAGAACATGATATAAGCACATGGAAACCACCCTAGCATTTGAGTTTAAGTACCCCTGCCCCTACTTGTCAAAAATCTGTAACATTTTACTTTGAGATAATTAAAGCAATGTTAAAATTATAATTTTTTTAAAGATTTATTTGAGAGAGAGCATGAGTGGGGGAGGGGCAGAGGGAGATGACAGAGAGAGAGAGAGAGAGAGAGAGAGAGGAGCAGACTCCCTGCTGAGCAGGAAACCCAAATTGGGGCTCAATCTCATGACCTGAGCTGAAATCAAGAGTTGGACACTCAACTGACTGAACCACCCAGGCGCCCCTAAGATTAGAATATTAATGGCCAAAGATGAAATATACTCACTTTAAGTTTTAAGAAACTAGTAATGAGTCTAATATGTTGAGAGCTTGAAAATAATCAAGATTTAAACAAAACAAAACAAAAAAAACCCCTCATTTGTTGTAAGAAATCTCTTGAATTTTTCCCTCTATTTATAATATCTCAACTTGAAATTATGACCAGGATAGATGCACTGAGTCAGATCATTTACACTAATACCCTGGGAAAATACCATGATGTTTCACATTTCCTAAAATAAGGAAAAAACTTTAATATTCTTTGTCTTTTGCCAAAAAGTTGTCAAACCTTTGAAGCAAAGTTACTTAAAAGATTTCTTTACTATTTCCACTCTCATCTAAGGGTGTCCAGATGATCATATGATTTTCAACTGCCCAAAATTCAATTCACATTTCCTAAGATAAGGAAAAACTTAAATATTCTTTGTCTGTTTGTTTAATTTATACCATACTGAAATTTAATCTCCTTATACTATAAATGGTTAACATCAACTAACCTCACACTGTTTCACACTGATAACACCTGAATTCTTGTAGCTTTTCTTCTTTTGCCTCTTTTTTTCATTTATGCATTCAAATTCCACCTGTAGGAAGAAAAGACAAAATATTAATTCTTAGTAGTGATATAAAAAATGCCAATGTTGGGGCGCCTGGGTGGCTCAGTCAGTTAAGTGTCTGCCTTTGGCTCAGGTCTCCATCCCAGGGTCCTAGGATCAAGCGCAGTCGGGCTCGCTGCTCAGAGGGGAGCCTGCTTCTCCCTCCGCCCCTCCCCCACTCATGCTTGTGTGTGCATGCTCTCTCTCTCAAATAAATAAATAAAATCTTTTTTTAAATGCCAATGTGATTTTTCTCTTGGAATCAAACCACCTGTTGACGTAGGTCTGCTGCTTTTTACATAATAAAGTAAGTGAAATATTTATCACTGAAATTTCCAAAAGGCATTCCTAAGATTGTATACCTTTTAAAATAGTTCCTAAATATAGACTTTGCCTCTGTAGATGATTTCCTTGCAAATGCTCCAAGTAGCATTCTTTATTTTTTATAAGGGAAATAAAATATTACTCTTTCAGAAAGAACAAAAATATGCTACTTAGAAAACAAGGAAAAAACCTACCATCAGAAAACAGAAATATATGGAGCCTAACTGTATGGTAAAATATGCAAAGATCATCTCTTTCCCCTGGGAATACTTTCAGGAATAGAACTAATATCTTACACCTTCTTTTCACTATAATTCCTTTCCCCAAACAGAAGGATCTTCTTTTCCACCTCCTTGGCTCAAGCCCTCTTCTATAACATCACCTACTATTTCAGTCTTCTATCTCCATTCATCTCTTTAAACTTTAACTTTAAACTTCTACAACCATATAAAATTTAGTTACATACTTTGTGTTATTCTCAATTGTTTCATTTCATTAATTTTGTTTCATACCTAAGATACAGTCACCTCCAAATTATACCTTCAGATTTTCTCTATCTTGATACTCAATGAATACTTGATGAGACACCTTTTCTGATTAATAGAAAGTAACTTATATACTTCAGACAGTCACTGCTAATTTCCTAAGAATCAAACATTAAAAGGTACAATAGATACAATGCTAAAAAACAAAATTATGTTAAACAAATTCTTTGATAGTTCAGGATCCTGCCAGAGTCTCAGTCATCATCAAAAATATTGACTATTGAATATTTGAGATGTGGGAAAGCCCTAAAGAGAATTTTCATTAGTCAAAGTCTGTGTTACTTCATTTCATTTATTCTCACTTCTACAGAGCGTCTACCAAGTGGCAGGCACTGTTTTAGGCACAGAGATGATAAGATATGGCCCTGCCTTTGAAAAACAAGAGTGGGTAAACATCATCACTGCAGCAACATTCAAAGCCCCATTCTGTTGTGGTGAAGGGAAGGACCAAGATAGCTGGATTTAGAAAAACCCTACATGACCCATAAAGTATTATAGAGTTAGTTGTTCATTCATAATCTTCTAAAAGCAGGTCATTTACTGATTCTGCAAGATAGTGACAAAGTGAAATTACTAAAACAACAGTCCAGACCACTCCTCATGTTTAGTTCTTTTAGATTGTTTTATTTGAACTGTTCGGATTTTTAGCATTTTCCATTAGTTCTGCTTTTTAAAAAAAATTCTTTAAATAGGATAGTAACAGCTGAATTTTGCTATTTTATTTCAAAAACTCTTAATTCAAAGCTAATTCAATTTTTGCACTTAAACCATTAGATATGATTTTAAAAGCCTTCTCTACTTCACACAAGCATTTCTGTACAGGCTACTTCTAGTACCTGTCCTTTGTGACCGGAGAGTAGGGACAGGGCTATAGATCTCTATGTGACCTACTGAAAATTCTAATCTCATTATGTTTGTTTAAAACCCCTTTCTCCCCTCATAAGTGTTATTTATTTATTTAGTATTTAAGTTTTGATCTAAAACTATCAGTATCTTCTCTTAAATTACCTCACTTAAATGACTAGGTAAAAAAGACCTCACCTAACCATAACCTCTTACTTCTTAAACCCTATGTTTGTGTTTTCAAAAGCAAAGGCCATATACATGAACATTATGCATGTTCTCTAAGCATGTAATAAACAATTCATATTATTCTGTTATAAAGAGAATTAACAGCTAATCTCATTCAAACTAGAAAGGAAATAAGATGGGAGCAATTGATAAGTTTTACTCATAAAAGGCTCCGAAATAGTTTTTAGCCACCTAGGTTTTATTTTTTTAATTTATTTTTTAAAGTCTTTTTTTTTTAAGATTTTTATTTATTTATTTATTTGACAGAGAGAGAGACAGCCAGCGAGAGAGGGAACATAGGCAGGGGGAGTGGGAGAGGAAGAAGCAGGCTCCCAGCAGAGGAGCCCGATGTGGGGCTCGATCCCAGGACTCGGGGATCACGCCCCGAGCTGAAGGCAGATGCTTAACGACTCAGCCACCCAGACGCCCCATAGTCACCTAGGTTTTAGAGACAGAAAAGTTTCAGAAGCACTCTTAGAAATATGTTGGGATGCTAAATAATAAACTGAATGTAGTAAAGGCACATGAATGATCTTAACAAAATTAGTATCTTTAGATGGAGGCTTAATATTATATAATTTGAAATACCGTAAGTATGGTTTTATCCTTTCCTTTTGTAGAGGAGAGAAGAGCCAGAGGCAGACTGTACATTACGTTCAAGCCCAGGTATTTATCTAGTGTTATAGAACTTAATTATTATGACCAAAGAAATGCCAAGTGCTTTAAAACTAGGGATTTTCAATCAAACCATATATGTTTTCTGAAGCTAAAGGAAACCAAACCTCTAATTATAAATGTAAACTTATATTCCCAAGTATGGATTTTGGATCATCCAATTACTACACATATAAGATCCACAGATTTCAGAACATTTTGTAACATAGAGTAAAAACATGGCAAACTGTTTGCTATACCAAGAAAAAAAAATGAAATAATAAATACATGGCCAAACAGTAAAGTACATTCAAGTGACAAAGATTCAACTTACAGGTGAATTTCTGGAGGCTTCTTTCAGCTTTGTCATGGTGGTTTGAAATGTTCCAATGAGATCATGTGACCCATCATTATCATAATCATAGCACTCTACCTAGAATTAAGTATCATAAAAATATGTAAAAATCAACATCATTTTGTTTAAAGGGATTGACTGCAATAAATGGGACTTACCAAGAAGTGTCCTATTAATTAAAATAAGTGAAAATGTTTAATAGGAGAAGTAGGAACTAACTTCCTGGAGGACTAATACTGAAACACTTTCAAACCCCAGCTATCCTTGGGATGGGGCTCTAGGATAGATCATAAGCAGATGAAAAATACAAATACTGTTTAAATTTCACATTAAGCAGTTTCCACTTCATCTATCATGCCCTTTATAAGAGATGATAAAATCAAAATGGAATTACACCTTCTTTCTCACCCCACTTCTTTACTTCGTTATCACTATACAATGACTAAAAGCCATCATCTGCAGGAAGAAAGGAAGTCAGTATCCTAGACAACTAAAACTTGTATAATTAAATCCTAGATGATTTAGAAATATGGCAAATGTATTTCATTAGCTGCAATCTGGTAAGGCTAGGCTTGTATTCAGAGTTAGACATGATGAAGTCAGATTTGCACCCTTCTGATAATCACAACTCTTAGAATGAAAAAGAAAATTTGAGGAAAGGAGTACTTAATCCACTGAGGAAATATCTGGACTGGTCATTTTAACTCTATTTCCATGTAAGAAAAGGTTTCTAATTCTATTCCTATCTTTGGGTCTCACCCAATGCTTGTTCTCTTTTAAGGCAGATAGAAGAGAGCTGAGAGTACTTGATGTGCATATAGTTTTGTGCCAAGTTGACAGTGTAGCCAGAGGGTAAATATTCACAAGAATACCTGATTATTCAGTGCACTGAGAATATTAAGGTGGTGTGAACTGTTAGCAAACAGAGGTGTTCATTGTGATCATCGAACAACCAATGCCTTTATAGTGCTTTGTAATTTCAGAACAGATTATCTCATTTCCACATTTATTATGTGCACTGCACACATTATCTACATAGGCTTGTGAAGTGGACAAAGGAATTAAATAGTGTTAGAAGATGATATGTTTTATTTGGTAACCAAAATAGGTAAAATAAAGCTGTGCTAATGACACTTTTGAATTCTTCTAGAGATTTAAAATAAAAGCCTGTAACTAAGAGTATTTGCCAAGAGAGTATCCTTTACAAAGTTATATTAATTGCCAACTTAAAATGCTTAGGATTTATGTGTTCACCCAGAAAAGTGATTTATTTTCTTCTCAGTTCTATGAGAAGTGAACTGTGTGCCTATCATAGCAGGAAGTATTTCATCCCTTACTAATATTTTCATTATTATTCCAGGGAGACTAAAAATCAGTCAATAAAGACAAGGACTAGAATTGCAATTTCGAGTAACTATAAAGGGCTTTTATTTGTTGTAAACAGTTTGGTCACTGACCAATTATGACAATTTGATTCTTGCCTTACATATTTGATAGTTAATTCTTATTTATTTATTTACTTATTTATTTATTTTTTAAGATTTTATTTATTTATGTGACAGAGAGAGAGAGAGAGAGAGACAGCCAGCGAGAGAGGGAACATAGGCAGGGGGAGTGGGAGAGGAAGAAGCAGGCTCCCAGCGGAGGAGCCTGACGTGGGGATCGATCCCAGAACGCCAGGATCACACCCTGAGCTGAAGGCAGACGCTTAACGACTGAGCCACCCAGGCGCCCCTGATAGTTAATTTTTAAACAAAAGTCCCTTTATCTGACTCTTCAAACTGTGAGAGGAAAAGAAAATTAATGATCTTAGTAATTTTTTTCCAGAGAAAGTAAAATTAAGATGAAGACAAAAGCAATCTTAAGATTTTCATGATTTCACTTTTAAATAGATCTTTTAATTATGGAAAAAAGAACTTGATTTTTATTTATTTATTTGTTTGTTTGTTTATTTATTTATTTATTTATTTTTAAGTAAGCTCTATATCCAACGTGGGGCTTGAACTCACCACCCTGGGATCAAGAGTAGCACGCTCTACCGAATGAGCCAGCTGGGTGCCCCAGAACTTTGCATTTTAGATTTGCATTCAGGAAACTCCAACTTCTATCTAAGACAAGATCAAGCTTCAATAAGACCAATTTTATTTTTTTAAAAAGCATATGAACACCTAAAACTCTTCATATGGCTAGACTGCCTGAGACTTCACGAAACGTAAAAAGATTTTTAAGTTAGAATTTCTGCTATCTCACTAGGAAAAACTCACTGTTGCCCCATTGAAGGCAAACGTTTGGTGCTAAAGAAAGATGTGACATTTATAATGCTGGCCTATGTTCAGATACAGTTTGAGGTAAATGATGTAATGATTTGTGTCATTTAATTTCTCTTCTCAAAAGTTCAAAAACTAGTACTATTGGGTATCATCAGTGCTTGTGACATTGAAATACATGCATATATACATATGCAAATATGTATATATGTACAAGAATGCACACACCACACAATACTACATTCACTAAGGCATTCCCATTTTAGGCAAGGTGGCAGCATGCATGATTATTTCTTTTACTCACTTGATCTTATGAGAATAATAATACATGCTGGAGTGATAACACTGGCACGTTCACACAGCAGCAAAGAAACTATCAATGATTCTGACTCTATCCTCTGCTCTAAAACTCTTTACCACACCTCTAAACGATTTCCAAACACCAAGAGAATCACAGATGTATGACTTTGTAATATTGCAAAGAAATACAGCACTAAAGAAATAAAGACAGTCATGATGTGGCAAACCAAGTTGTGTATAGTTAAAACAAACTGAGAAAGTTTTAAGAGCGGAAGACATTCATCAGAGAAAGCTCAGAAAATCAGTTTACTTACTATAATAAAATAGCCCTGTAAGCATGCCACTGTGTGCAAAAAAAGTTTAAAAAACATTGTTTCATTGTTAACATATTATTTCAAGCAATCAGTTATGGTTTAGGCATTTCTTTTCCCCAACCTTTCCTGTTTCTCAGGTCTAATAAAGTTTCAACTTATTATTTTTAATGTGAAAAGCAAAAGTTCTAGATTTAGTATAACAATAGAAAGTAATTTTTAAAACTACTCTTCTACTATTTATTTTTTACCTAAATCTTCACTGCTGTTTGAAATACCCCATAAATTGTACTTATATTGATTTTTAAAGTTCTCTGCCAACTGAGGACAAATTTTTTTGGATTTAAGGAAGGACGCCATTTTCAATGTAACAGCATCTGTGCTATGTATAATGGTTTACAAAACTTTCACTTTCATTCATTTAATCCTTCCCTTTTTTCGTAATATAGACATTATTTTCTCTATTGTATAAGTGAAGAAGTTTGATGACCTGCCCAAGATCCTTTATCTGGTTGAAAGCCTAAGTCAAGACTTGGACTATAGCCTGACATGAAATCCTGTGCTCCGTGCCATCACCTTTCCTGTTTTTACTGTATTCATTACCAAAGGAAAAACAAAACAAACCCCACTTCAGTTTGCTGACAACTAAACACAAGAAGAGGCTTCTATCTGGAATCTTATGTAAAGAGACTCTAGTATAATGTGTCTTAAAAATAATATTTTCTAATAATTGGCTATAAATTAAAACATTAAAAAAAATTCTTAGATGCCTGCTATTTCCTATTCCCACTCTGTTTTCCTAATACTTTATACTAAAGCCATCTAGAAGTTTTCAATGAATAATATCTTGCTCTGAAAATAAGCAATGGAAAATGCCACCACTATTTTCCTCTGCTGCTGAGTGTAGAAGGAAGCTCTGGGTTTTTAGTCAAAGTAACATCTGCTTTTACCTGCAAGGGATGCACCAAAGACAAAGAGGGCAGTTAAAGGTTCCTATTTGCAGAGCAAAGGAATCTTATTAAAAAGGAGGAAAGATTCAAATTGGACATTTTATTTTTAAAAATGAAGAGTAAAATAAAAATCACAATGTTTGATTAAGCATTAGGCCAACAGATCAGTCAAATGTGTCTACCCTTTCAAACTGACCATTTACTTACCAGAGACATTTCTATTTTAATATTCCTAAATACAAATAAAATTCAGTCCTTACAGGTATCTATTAGATATTTACTTCTATTAAATACTATCTAATCAACTAGTTTTATATAAGATATATGTGTATATATATAACATATATATAACTTTAAATTACCTTGATAGTTTTGTCCATATCTCCATAGCACAGGGAGTTAAGAGAGATTTTAAAAGGCCTCCAAACAGGATTCAAGTTATTTTTAATAACCTGTAAAATGAAGATTTCAAAGACTTGTTAGAAAAACATTCAGGGAGGTAGGGGGATGGGCTAGCCCAGTGATGGGTATTAAGGAGGGCATGTATTGCATGGAGCACTGGGTTATATGTAAACAATGAATCATGGAACACTACATCAAAAACTAATGATGTATTGTATGGTGAATAACATAAAAAAAAATAATTAAAAAATTAAAAAATTAAAGAAAAAAGAAAAACATTCAGTTCATTAACTTTTGCTCTTCCTTTTCCTAGATTCTTGCTACATTCTCATCAATCATCCTTCGCCTTTTCACCCAATCAACTTTTTCAATGAAAAACTACCTAGGACAATATTATACAAATGTTAGAAGGAAAATGTGATAGATACATTCTGAGAAAAGAAAAGAAACTTGGAAAATATATTTCACCCATTACAAGGTACACTTAGAAACTACAGACTTTTGCAGATTTTGTCAGAAACCAGGGTTTTCATTGCAGGACACAGAAGACTCAAATTTGGAATAAGAAAGGATGAGAAAGAACCTTGCTGGGTTGGACTTTGAACTGAAGAAAGAGTCTAAATTCATGATTTAAAATTTTTGTAAATATACATATACATAATAAACATATACGCAAATACACGTTTCCCAGTTATGTCCATTGAAAAGGTGTAAATGAAATGACATCTCGGTAGCAATAAGTATATCTAGCACTACTCTCTTAAAGGAATAGGGTTCCAAGAGAAAGGGCTCATTCCAGACCTGAGACAGAGTGAGCATAAGGTGACCTGAGAATATACTTTAATATAAAGTAAGAGAATGAGGGCACCTGGCTGGCTCAGTCAAAGGAGCATAAGACTCTTGATCTCAGGGTCATGAATTTAAGCCCCATGTTTGGTGTAGAGATTACTTAAAAGGTAAATAAATAAACTTTAAGTTTATTTAATAAACTTATAGTATTTATATTAAATATGGTATATTTAATAAACTTATTAAATAAATAAATAAATAAATAAATAAATAAATAAATAAAGGAGTGCTTAAAGACTAATGGGGTTATGTTAAAACAACCCAGAAGACTTTTGAATCTCCCTGGTAAAATCTGGATTAATTTGAACAGCAAAAATAACGACAGTAATGAATTATAACACAATGAATACACTGTGTTATAATAGTCATGAGTCTACGATGATACTAAAAATAAAAAAGTTAGAGGACAGATGAAAGAGGAGTATCTGCTAATATATGTAAAGGGATGAAAGACAGAGAAAAAAAATCACTATTTTATAGCCCCTAATACAAAAATTGATTTAGGTATAGATCATCAATAGACAAGGGATATGCTAAAGAACAGTTTAATCACACAGTCTCAAAGTATCACACCACAGATCACATATTAATTACAAAGGGAAAAAAACGGGACTTTATCATGGCAAGATCTAGCGGTCACCAGCTTAACCAAGTAGACAAGTTTGGCAGCATCAATACTGGACAGCTTGATACCATGGATCCTCTGATGATACAGAGCAAGGTACACACATAATGTTCTTGATGGAATTGTTTGATTTGGATGTAATTGGAAGGAAACAGAAGACTCAGAATGTTAGACATACTGGTCTTGATTCTTCAGGAGATTCAATGGCATGAAAATATAAGGCAGGTAAGGAGAAGAATCTTATATATTGGGAACATAGGAACCAAATGCGAAATGTGAACCTTGAATTGATCCTGGACAAAAAAATGTGGAGATATATCTCCATACACACATATGTGTGTATAGCTATGTATACGTGTATATGTGTGTGTGTGTGTGTGTGTATAAACATGTGTGCGACAACAGGGGAAATCTAAATTTAAATGATATACAGAGCGATATAAATTTTGAGTCCTAAATTAAACTCTCAGGTGTAATTGTATAGGAGAATGCCCTTGTTCTTAAGAAATACCTGCTGTACTATTAAGGTGAAGAGTCATGATGTCTGCAGCCTACATTAAAATGGTATTGCAAATGGGAAGTATATGTGTGCATGTGTGTGTATGTGTGTGAGAAAGAACACACATGTAGATATGACCAGTTGGTAAATCTCAGTGAAGGATACACAGGTATACATTTTAGTGGTTTTTACAGGGTTTTTAATTTTTCAAAATAAAAATTTTACTAATAGTTCACCCTCCACATGAAAAGAAAAAAAAATGAGTATGTTGATCTTGTGTTTCTGGCTATATTATGTCTGAACTCAGTTTGATATTTTTATAAATACATAATTTTTTAAAATTTAGATTACTACAATTCCAATGGAAACCCCAACTCTACTTTTTCAAATTCAGATATTCACCTCTGTTCGATGAACCATTAGCCAGTTTCCATCGGATGTCTGCTTGTGGAATTCCAGGTATGGATCTGACTTTCCAAATAGATCCTACGTTTAAAAAAAGTCAATTATTCTCCTCTGAAACCATGTGAAACCACACTTGTATATATTACATATTAGCAATACCTGAAGTCTTACTCCATAGTATAGATATATACAGTACAGTACAGTAGTAAATACAAATCCCATCACCTTCCTCACAAACTTACAAACTTGCTGATACCTACAAGGAGAACTATTAAGGCCTTTGTGATAAGTGCTCATAATACTATGTATCACACCTTCACTTCTCAAAAAAACATGAGAACATGGCTTTAAAATACAGTGAACAATAGAACCCATGATCAATAAAATATGTTTTGGGCTTGTTTTCATTATTAACAGTATTCATCCACATAGCACTGAATAGTTTTATATAAATGACATCCCAAACATTAGTCATACTGACTCCATGAGGGACAGAGCAGTTATCAGCAATAAAATGGATTCAGAGAGGTTAAATGACTTTGGCAAGACCACACATCTAATGAATCCATGGATCTGAGTCTTGACTTTATATCTTATCCTTCTATGTCCAATACTTTTCCACCAATTCCACACATTTCTTTACACACACAAGGGAGTAGAGGTAAATATGTGAAGTGCATAACAGAATTATTTCAAGGGTATAAGTACATCTTCTTTTTCCTCTGTAATTTATCGCAGCACCCCAGTATAATGCTGACCCACACTGAGTGCTCAAAAATACCCTATCACCATCCTCAACACAAACACACACATATATGCACACACACACAAATACACACACACATATACAGAGATAAAATTCTGGAATAATGATCAAATCACTTCCAGAGGTCAAACTCAAGTAGTGAGATTATAAACTATTTTGTCTTCTCATTTTTGTTTGCCTTTATTTTGAAATTTTCATACTCCTTAGAATATACTACTTATTATTTGTCAAAGTGAGAGGAAACCTATTATTTCCACAGTAATATATGCAGCTATGTACCTGAATTGAAGATTTTTTGAGTCCTAAATTAAACTCAGTATTAAATTAAGAACTAAGATAATGTTATCTCTCTCCTCAGCTGTTCAGTGTTAAGCAAGTAATATATTTGGTACAGTCAAAAATATAAACATGGTGTGGGGGGGGATGGTGGGAAGCACCTGGGTGGCTCAGTTGGTTAAGCATCTGACTTTGGCCCAAATCATGATCTCAGGGTCCTGGGAGGGAGCCCCATGTCAGGCTCCCCACTCAGTGGGAGTCTGCTTCTCCCTCTCCCTCTGCCCCTCCTCCTTTTCATGCTCTCTCTCTCTCTCTCTCAAATAAACAAATAAAATATTTTTAAAAATATATAAACACACGGGTGCCTGGCGGGCTTAGTCAGAAGAGCATGTGACTCTTGATATTGGGTCATGAGTTTGAGCCCCACTTGGATGTAGAGATTACTTAAGTAAGTAAATTTTTTTAAAATATAGATATAGATACAAACACAAAGGCTACGCAGAACTTTAAAAAAATTTTTTTTAAGATTTTATTTATTTATTTGAGAGAGAGAGAGAGAGCACAAAAGGAGAGGGAGAAGCAGACTCCCTGCTGAGCAGAGAGCCCAACTTGGGGCTCGATCCCAGAATGCTGAGATCACGACCTAAGCCGAAGGCAGACCCTTAACTGATGGAGCCACCCAACCACCCCAGAACTTTTAAAATTTAACTTTATCTAAGAAGAATCTTAAGAATCAATGTAATAAACCTCTCTATAAACCATTTTATAAAACTAATGGCAGCACTTTACACAGAGAAGTTAACTTTCTAAAAACACCTAATGTACCCTGTCTGAACTATCTTAGAAATAAATCTATGAGAAAGGCAGAATATCAGTAATTACCATTTTGAAGGTCAGACAACAAACCTTTGAAAGTTCATTAAGATGCCAGTAGCAGAACTAAAGTAAGAATTAAAAGTTCCTGACTCAGGCCTCCAGAACATGTTAAGTGAAAAAAGCAAGGTGGAGAAAAGTGTACATATGCATATCTAGAGAATATATATATGTATGTCTGAAAGCGTATGTATGGGGGCACGTGGGTGGCTCAGTCAGTTAATCAACAGACTCTCGCTTTCAGCTCAGGTCATGATGTCAGGGTTGTGAGACAGAGCCCCAAGTCGGGCTCCCCATTGAGCGGAGCCTGCCTAAGATTCTCTCTCTGCATCCACCCTGCACACTCCCCGCCCCCACTCGCACGTGCACGCACGCACACACATGTGCTCTCACCTTCTCTCGCTCACTTAAAAAAAAAACCCCAAAAACCTGTATGTATGTAGTATGCTACAGTTACCCAAGGGCTGTGGGTGGAGAACATAAATACGAATACATACATATCTATCTATATAAATATATCAATATACACACACATATACATATGTGTATTACACAGAGACATACAAATACATACACACACACACATACACACACACGAACCTTAGGTTTTTTTTTAGGAAATTAAAAAATTAAACCGTAAAATATAAATTTTATTTTTTTCATAAAATATAAATTTTAAAACTTTATTACCTACAGGGAGAAAGGAAGAAAAAAGAGTGGAAAGGGAAAGAGGCTAAATTTCTTGAATATATCTTGTTTTATAGATTTGGCTTTGGAACATATAAATCTTTTACATAATTATAAAACAGTTAAATTTTTAAAAATTGAGAACAATCCCTAAATATCAAAAGTAAAATTCAAATGCGTCATTGTAATAGAATCATAACTAAAACATTTCTTTAAAACACAAGAATTTAAATATAGAACCCAAGTAGAATATATAACCCAAAAGACAAAATGAATTTCAAAGAGGGATGCCTAGCTAGCTCAGTCAGCAGAGCATGTGACTCTCGATCTCAGGGTAGTGAGTTCAAGTCCCACGCTAGGTGTAGAGATTACATAAATGAATAAATACAGCTAAAGAAAAAAAAAAGAATTTCCAAGAAAGCTCCATCTGTTTTCAGTAAAAATATTGTTAATTATAATATGGATATTTTTATTCTGAAAGTATTAGATATTATAAAAGACAAAACAGATAAGAAATTACATTAACATCCCTAAGAACCGAGATTTTCAGCATAACAGAAGGGAGGTATAAATACAGAATTAAAGAAGTAAGGCCCTGAAATTCTATACCTGAACTGGAAATAGTTGTATCAGTTATGATTTAGTTTTTCTTTAAAAAAAAACCAAAACAGTCTTTCCTCTAATTGTCCACTCAAAAGCCTTAGAAACAGAAAGTGGCAGTAATCAACAATAAGCACCCCTAGCAACAGACTGGTCTCTAAATAACAATTTCCACTAAAATACAATCAGGCTCTTTTTAATCTGGCAGGCTGGGGCAGAAATTAGATAAAATAAGCCTGGAACATCTTGTAATGCCACAGAGCAAGAAAGCTATCCAAAGACTCCTGGAGATACACCAACTGATTTCAGGAACAAACTTAAAGAGGTTCCCACAGGCCAAAGTTAAGATAATTTAAGTAACAGTAAGAGTTCACTGATAAAAAGTTCATAGCAATACTAGAAATAAAAAACAACAAACAAAAACAAAAACAAAAAACCCCTCATTGTCACATTTAGTGGATAATAGGGAACCAACTTATTCTGTGAAATGGTATATATGAAGGAAAAAAATCAAACATTTTCATTTGCTTCCTGTACAATCATACCTCAGAATACATAAATATGTCATGTGGGTAGGAATACTTTGCTTTATAGAAGTATCCTCATTAATAAATGAAGAAGCAATGATAGCGTGAGAATCTCACTATTTAACAGACTCTTAATAAAATAACATTATCTAGGTAGTATAATTATCATCCATGTTCACTGACGTCCCAAAAAGACAGAACTCAACAATGTGAGCCTCTGATGGAATCACATGCCACCACCTACGAAACTGCTAACCAACAATAAAATACCATCAGATCAGTCCTCTAGATTAAGTTACCAGCTTATAGAAATCAGGAAATAAAGGTGGAGAGAGGAACATGTTAAAAGACACCACAAATATTTAATCAGCTATATGCAGTGTTACAACTTCTATAGGATAAAGAAGTCCATTTCTTTATTGAATAAGTTCCCTGATGGACGGGTGGATGGATGGGATGAAGGGAGAAATGAGAGGGAATAAAGGAGAGAGGGAGGAAGTAAGTAGAAAAAAAGGGGGGAATTTATGGATTAAAAAAGACTTGAAACATACCAACCAATTACACTGTTAAAAGAATCTTTAGAGATACTCCAAAATATTTACAGATGAAATGACATGATGTCTGGGAGGAGAGAAGGTAGATAAGGGTGGAGATGAAGCATAAAATTGGACATGAGTTGTAAGTGTTGAAGATGGATGATAGGGACATGCAGGGGTTTTTAAAGACTATTCTATTTTTGTATGTTTTAATTTTTCCAAAATAAAAATAGTCCCCGGCTACTAATCTGTTTGCAAATTGAATTGTAGGTAAATGTAAATGATAAGAAAAATATTGATCGGTTTATGTGATTAAGTACAAAAATCATTCAAAGAATTATTCTAATTCATGCTATATACTAAGTCGTTGTGTTATTACGTACTGCACTCATTCTTCATTAAAAATAAACATTGACTTCTGAAGGCAAAGAGGAAAATCCAACAGAGCATGGAATTTCTGCTTCTTTGCTTAAGGTAATCCAACAACACTCTCTCGAATGCCTTTTACGATAACATTAATGCTCTTAATAACTCCTCTTTCATGCCAGACAAGACTTTGGATAACATCTAGAGGAAAGAGGTAAAAGAAAATGGCTTCCACACGGAAAAGCAGAATCTGGAAGTAACTAGATACTCTAAGTGATGCTCAGACGATAGAGCTCATAATACTAATTGCATTATTATTTTTTTCAAAAAGGAATCAATGTGAGGCAAAACATGATATCCTTGTGGAAATGTACATCAACTACCCACCTTATTGTCGAGTTTTCTTGCCTCCATTTCAAACAAGACCACTCTGTTATCCTTTATTTCTTCAGCTGAAATCTATGAGGAGATAAGGTAAGTAAAAGACAATATGTTTCAGGGGTTCCGATAAACTCAGAAGTACAGATTTATTCTGTTATCTGCTAATAGGTACAGTCTGTACTAATATAAGTGAATTTTTAAATCTTTGATAAGAAAACAGTTCCATTCAGAAAAATTGATCATTATTTCTTTTATGTGTATAAAATAAATATTTTCCCAAAATATGCCATATCTATATTATGCAACTTACTTTTTAAATGTCGTTGCCCAAACTGGATCTTCCCCATTCCAGTGAAAAATCAAAGCCCTGGAAGACTGCATGACCCTACCTAAAGTGTGAGTAAATCATACCTAAAGAACACTTTAAGTTGACCTATCAGATCAACATTTTTCATCCAATGTCACTGAAAGAATTATTCTACTTAAAAACAAATTACAGGCTATCATGATCCCAAGAGCAATAGAGTTAACTACTGTAATGTTCTGTCTCACAGAAGTCAACACCCCAAAGACACTTAACATTCTTATGCCTCAGGAGATTTAAACTAGAGCAAAATAGTTGCTTAGGGAAACACCCTGATGAAGACAATAACCCTCAAACAGGAGGGAGCCAGTCTTTCCATTCTCAGACAGAGCTAAAGTTAGAAACTATTGCTCGAGGCAGTGATAACCTGGACAGAAACTCTAGAAGATAATTATTTTATCCTATTATTTAAAGATACTTATTTAAAATGTGGCATTATGTAATTTGAAATCTAAAACGGTATAAAGCTTATATTCATTTGCCTAGGACCAGTAATTAACAATGGAAAAATCTGAGTGGGAGAATGGGCAGGAGAGCGCAAGCACAAAAAAGATGGTTAAGAGTTGAGAGGTTCAGGGATGCCTGGCTGGCTCAGTCGGAAAAGCATGTGACTCTTGATCTCAGGGTCATGAGTTCGGGCCCCACGCTGGGTATAGAGATTACTTAAATGACTAAATAAAAACTTAAAAAAAAAGCTTAGAGGTTCAACGGCATGGCATAATATAAGATCCATTCGTAATGAAATCCATTATGCAGTTTCTGACCTATTGGGGGAACTATGTTTGCTTTGTAGAGGGTCAAATTAATCCATTCAGATGGTTAAGCCGTTTCTCTCTAACTTGGGAATTTATACTTCCATGGGGAGAGGCAGGCATCACCAAGCTGCACCTGATTCCATGAGCAACTTAAAAGACTCAAAGAAGGAATTCCCACACTTCATTTTTCTCCTCCTTTTTGACCCAACACATTTCCCATTCGTGATCATTATAAGGCAAGTACAGATGAAAGGCAACATTCAGGATCAAATGATAAAGCATGTCCGTAGAGTATTTGTCTGCTATGTACAGTTTCAGCATGTCCTATTATGCTAAATCTTTTCAGCAAAAGATAAATGTCTTATTGTTACCGTAATGCTCCCTTTCCCCGCAGGTCTGCCATTTTTAAGCACCAGTGGTCGAGTTAGCTTCTTACTGGAAACAATCTGTTAAAATTGGAAAGTGATACAAAGAGCTATTTCACTTCAACATGTGAATTTTTAAGCTGAATGATTTCAAAAAGAGTTGAGTATAAAGCTGACTTAAAGTCATTAGTAATGGAAACATTAAGTCTATGCCTTAAAGATTTAGATTTAGAGATTATAAAACACATATACATATTTAAAACCCACTGGAAAAGATTTCCAAGGAGCCAGTCCTGGCAGATACAATCTCCCCAACCACTAGTTTCTTTAGCAATTACTTCAAAGTTTAACTTCTTCCCTGTAATGGAAAAAAAGGGGCAGGTTTCTTCACATACACTAATCACAGAGCTGAAAACCCTGTAGGTAAGAGGTGGGCCTCAGATCACTCAATAAATGGGATTCAACTTTTCAAATGACACGTAACTTGAATATATAACCCCCAAAAAATATCATTTTGATTAAAATAATATAGTAGACCTAGGTACTCTCAAATAGATACATCTATCAAATTCATTATAATTTAGCTACAGTATGATTTCTTTTCCAAAAAGCAATATTTGTTTAATTTTCTCTTTGATGCTATTCATCAAAGTTTTAGAAAACTGATCAGCTTCAGCTTCGTATTGTCCTCGAGACATAGGAAATACCAAGATCCCCAAACAATACACCAAAAATAAACAAATCTAAGCAATAATGTCACCCACTGAAAAACAATGACTCCTCCCTCTTGAGGCCTTCCCAGATCTATTACAAATGGTCATGCTCTCTCTTAATCTTTTTTTTTTTTGATTGTTTATTTATTTGAGAGAGAGAGTGCACATGTGTGGGGCGAAGCAGAGGGAGTGGGATAAGCAGGCTCCCCCCTGAGCAGTATCTCATGACCCTGAGATCACAACCTGAGCCAAAATTAAGAGTCTTACACTCAACCAACTGAGACACTTAGGCGCCCCATGATTTCTCTTTAGAAGTCAGACCCTGAGATAGAAGCAAAATGGTGAGCCTACAGACACACCTCTACCCTGATCAAATGTCATATAGGAAAGACAGATAATTAAGCACTATGGATGGATGGTGGTCAGTAAGGTAGAAGCAGTAGAGAGTACCAGGGTGAGCACAGGGTGGCGCTCCAAACTACTCAAGGGGGTCAAGGAGGCTTACTGGGGAGGAAGGCTTACACTGACAGACCTAAGGTTGAGGGAGAGCAAGCCAGGTACAAGGCCAGTGTTGGGCCACTGAGGATCTAGAGGGACCAGATGTTAGTTAGAACATCAGAGAAGTTGCTGTTACTTTGAAGGCATTTTTGACTTAAACATAAGAACAAAATTGTAGGGCCTCTTGGGTGGCTCAGTTGGTTAAGCCTCTGACTCTTGGTTTAGGCTCAGGTCATGATCTTAGAGTCCTAAGACTGAGCCCCTCCTGGGACTCTGCACTCAGTGCAAAGTTTGCTTGTCCCTCTCCCTCCCCATCTGCCTCTCCCGACACTCTATCTCTCAAATAAATAGGTAAATAAATTCGTTTAAAAAAAAAATTTAAAAAGAGCAAAATAGTATTGAAATCTGTAAATAGTACACAAAGCAGCTAGAGCAATGGTATTACTTACTGAAATGTCAAATGAAACACCCCTAACTCAAAAGAATTAACGGGCTTTGCCAAAAACACACGGTCCCTGCCCTTATGAAAAACAAGATAAATTCTGTAATGTTCAAACCAAACATACTAATACATGAAACAGGTCTGTAAAGTAATTACATACTTTTCAACTCTAAAAATTAAACTAATGAGCACTTATAAAAACTCCCAATTCTCTGGTTAAAATTTAGACACAATACACTGCAAGAGCTAATTATACTCACTTGTCCAAGGGTACATTCAAATTCTCCTAAGAAGTCATCATCATTCAGCTGGATGGTTTTGTTGTCAATGTCATAAATCCCAAATTTCAATTTCTGAACCACTTCAAAGTAGTAATCAATAATAAATGTTTTGGAAAACGTGGGATTCAAGCAATTCTTAATCCTTTCTGTGCGATCAACCTAGACTCACCCCCAAAACAAAAAGTTTCTTCAGATCAAAGTGCACTTATATTTTAGCATCTTTATGTACTACAGGTAACTAAATATAAGCATAACAGATAGCTAAAGGAAGTTTCTATATGTAGGCAAAAAATTCCACAATCAAGGACAAACTTGTTCCAAAAAACTGCGTTCACAGATGAGATGTTTTCATTATTTTTAACAGTTTTAACAAGCACTTCACATTATCAAAAGAGCAAATCAGATTGCTTTTCACCTACAGTGTCTAACATTACCTCATACCACTGTTGACCACTCGTATTCAAAAATAACACACATAAAGGGTCCGACTTTGACCCTACATCCATATCCAAAAGATTGTCACAGGAAACATTCAGCTCCACCTTCGTAACGCACTGGGCAGCCATCTCGAGCTGTGAGAAAACCAAGAAAATGAGGAAGCTAATGAAATGGTGTCTTTAAGAAGTACATACATTCCCAAAGAAATAGCTGAATTTTTAGGACAAACTGTCAGAAGGATCCCGGAGTAAACTTGCTAGAATAAGACTGTTAATACGTGCCTCCTGGCAATTCAGATGGCTATTAGCCCGTCCCAGTGATGTTGCTTTGGTCGGATTCTCTTGCTGGGATGAAACTCATTTACCGCATGACAATAAAATGCAGCTTTTAAAATGGCCAATAAGACATATTAATCTTCTTTTCACTTTACTGTAAGTTTTACCATTCAGAAAAAGTCCCAATATAATCTTGATCTTTCACATAAAGGTAAATATAGTATTTAGCTGAAAAACAAAATGAGTCAAACTACAACATTTATTTCATTTGTATTTGTTTATTTAACAAGATACTGAGTGAGATATTTTATTTTCAAAGAATTTCGAGGGCTCCTGGCTGGCTCAGTTGGTGGAGCATGAGACTCTTGATCTCAGGTTGTGGGTTCGAGCCCCACATTGGGTGCCGAGATTACTTACAAATAAAATCTTTAAAAAAAGTTTCGTCTACGATTCAAACCTGGGGAGTAAAAGACCCCAAACACCCCCTCCTTTCCCCACGCCATCCCCATACATTTTACAGCAGTGGTTCTCAATCTTGGCTGCTTATTGGAATCACCTGAGGAGTCTTCAAAGTCACTGATGCTGGAGTCCCACACAAAGAGATTTAACTGGTTTGGGGTGCAACCTGGGCCTCAGCTCTTTGGATGATTCTAATGTGTAGACAAACCCAGTCTTCCACAGAGAGCATCTAACAAATAGGCATGGCTCATGTTTCCCCAAGCCTTGCTAAGAAATACCACAGTCAGCCTAACTTTCACACACTCCTCCTCACTCCAACTCCAATTAATATATGAAGATGACTGGGGACAGAGTGGAGTACTTGGGAGCTGGACTTGAGAGTTGCTGATGCATTGAGGGTGAGCTGCTTTTCTCCCTAAACCCAGGGAAAGAAAGGAACTGCAGGTGTCACCAAGAAGAGGACACAGGCATTGCATTCCTCGGTTGAAAGTCCACTTAGCTGTCTGAGAGTGTAGTGGAGGCTGATGACGGTAGGACAGGTTCTGGAGGTAAGAAGGTAACTCCTCCCCTAGAGCTGCTGGTGACATCCTTAGAATATGGAGTATTTCATGCCCTTGACCTCCACTTTGAGACGAGCTGAAACTCTGGGACAACAGGAATAAATCCACTCGTCATCCTGTTATATTAAAACAGGATATCTATGCTGTACATAATGCATAATCAGGTCTGAAATGATAAGAATTACTTTGAGAAGAGCCCTTTGGCGCTGTCAAAAATAACTCATGTCTCATGGAAAATCTTTAATTACTCTAACAGACTCTCTAAAAATCATAGCAATCCTCAATGTGTGTCAAAAATCAATACCAGCATTTAATATTCCTAAATTAAAGGAGAATGAGAATAATGAGGTAGGTTTCATACTCTTAGTAGCTAGAAATTCCTTCTAAAAGCAGAATTATTTTTTTTTAAAGAATTTATTTATTTATTGGACAGAGATAGAGACAGCCAGCGAGAGAGGGAACACAAGCAGGGGGAGTGGGAGAGGAAGAAGCAGGCTTATAGCAGAGGAGCCTGATGTGGGGCTCGATCCCATAACGCCAGGATCACGCCCTGAGCCGAAGGCAGATGCTTAACCGCTGTGCTACCCAGGCGCCCCTAAAAGCAGAATTATTTCTTAATAAGAAACAAAGTTGACAAATTCCCAATTTGCCTGCTAAATGCCCTACCCAGGTATTTTGTAAAACTAAACCTACTATAAATTCAGATTTCTTTGTTTTGAACCTTACATTGTCAAAATTACTAAGTGCCAAAATATAAAGTGCTGACAATATGTGCCAAAGATATAAAGATCAAGGAGAAATAACTGAAGCAGACAGAGGAGAATTAACAGTATGAAGAGTGTGGGTGAGACTGACATTCCCTGGGTTTCGAAGGATTCCATTAGGTGAGGAGGGAGACAGCACAGAGACAGAAAAGAATCAAGACATTAGAAGGCACAGTGAGGACGTCTCATCATCATGTGTCACAGAAGTGAGCATCCACGTTTGGGGAAACCAAGCTGGACAGGAAGAGGGTTAAGTTTGGTGTCCTGAGAGCCGGGCTGAAGGACTCAAGGGGTGGATAAGAAGGTGCTACTGAAAGTTCTCAAACTGGGGATAATAGGATGAAATGGCTTATTTTTAAAGGTCACTTGTGGGGGTGCCTGGGTGGCTCAGTTGTTAAGCATTTGCCTTCGACTCAGGGCGTGATCCCAGAGTCCTGGGATCAAGCCCCACATCTGGCTCACTGCTCCACTGGGAGCCTGCTTTTTCCTCTCCTACTCCCCCTGCTTGTGTTTCATCTCTTGTAGGCTGTCTCTCTCTCTGTCAAATAAATAAATAAAATCTTTTTTAAAAAAATGTCACTTGTGTTGGGGCACCTGGGCACCTGGCTCAGTCAGTTAAGTGTCCGACTCTTGATCTCAGCTCAAGTCTTTTTTTTTTTTTAAGATTTTATTTATTCATTTGAGACACACACACACACACACACACACACACACACACACACAGAGCACAAGCAGGGGAAGAGGCAGAGGGAGAGGGAGAAGCAGACTCCCTGCTGAGCTGGGAGCAGAATGTGGGGACTCGATCCCAGGACCTAGAGATCATGACCTGAGACGAAGGCAGACGCTTAACCATCTGAGCCACCCAGGTGCCCCTCAGCTCAGGTCTTTGCCCCTTCCTCTTCATCGCCCCATATGATAGGCTCTGGAATCAGACAGATGAGTTCTCATCTGGATCTCACACTGACTTAATGTGTGACCTCAGGTGAGAATCTTAACCTCCCAAGAGCCCCTTGATTTCCTCATCTGCAAAATGAAAATAATAACTGTCTCTTTCTCATACAGTTGTTGTGAGGACTAAATGAGTGAATATATTTAAACAGTGCCAAGTACATAGTAAGTGTTTCAAAGTTGTTTATTACTATTATATTATTATTATTTTAAGACTACCTGCCTCCAGGTCTGATCTTCTCCCATGTATCCCATGTTTCTTTCTTTTTTTTACTAGTCTATTCCATGATGATTTCTCTAATTATTCCAACCTACAGCAAGTCCTACATCAAGTCATTTGAATTCCTGCTGCACTAATAGCAACAGATGACCACAGTATAGGAACAAGATCAAATTTGGAGTAAATGTGGAGTAATACTTAGGTTGAATTCTGCACCTGGTGATAGCTGTGTGACCCCAAATAAATTACATTTTTTTAAAGATTTTATTTATTTATTTGACAGAGAGAGAGAGAGAGCACAAGCAGGGGGAGCAGCAGGCAGAGAGAAAGGGAGAAGCAGGCTCTCCACTGAGCAGAGAGCTCAACATGGGGCTCAATCCCAGGACCCTGGGATCATGACCTGAGCCAAAGGCAGATGCTTAACAGACTGAGCCACCCGGAGGCCCCCCAAATAAATTACTTTTTGAGCCTAGATTTCCTCATCAGTGAAAATGGAGATACTCTAAGTAAACTTACAAATTGGGCATGTGCTGGGCATCTTGTTTTTCATATTTAACATAGACTCTATGGAATAAACGTTAGTTGTATAATTTTTTTCTTTTGTGTAAGGTAGTTTAAGTCTTATAAGTTGTATGTCAGCTGTACCCAGGATAATGCAGTACCCCGTGGACAGATTTAGAATGAGTAAGGATTTTTAAAGCTCCTGAAGAACATGTAGAAGTGTCTACCAGCAAGGAAAGCCCTCAAAGTTCCAAGGATGGGGAGAATTCAACAGAAAATGCATCCTATCTATGTGCGAAGTCAGTGTCATAGCAAGGAGACACATGTCAGAGGAGCATTATTTTTTTTCCCTAACAATGCTCATACAAGAGCTACAAAAACATGCCAGACACACCTGATTATTTAGTAAATTGTTGACAGTTACATTACTACATTGCTGTTAGGACACAAATTTCCTCTATTAACTGCATCCCCCCATGAAAATGACTCTGAATGCAGCCTCATTTTTTTCTAGAAACTCATTAGGGCTGAATGACAAATGGAAGAAATTACATAAACAATCAGGTCTGGAACCTTGTTAATAGCAACATTCACGATGATGCTCTTTTCATTTCCTTTCAGTGTCATCATTCAGCATATAATATACAATTTTAAAAAGGGTAATAGGATATTCTTTTATGATGGAAGAAAATAAAGCAAATGTTTTGAACCCTTTGAGTATGGAAAATAGGAGATTTGGCTGGGATAAGTGACCAGGCAGAGGAATATGTGTGTACAACTAAAGAGTGCTTCTACGTATTTTACTACCCAAAAAGCAGGATGATAGAAAAGACAGAAAGAGCCTCTGGGAGTGGACAATAGCTTCTTACTACACAGATTATTTATTGGAGAATTGTCTGGTTTCTAAAATGCAATTAACACGTGGAAATACTAAACCTATAAACCATTCTTCCAGAAACCCTAATTTTCCTCAATCAACATTATATAACACAGACAGTTCAAAGAAATTAAAAAATAAGACCTAATCATTGAATTTGGGCTGGATGCATGAAATTTAAAGCATATGGTCACGCCTATGCCCTAGATGAAAATTCTTAAGTCTTGTGTGCTTTCTCTTTTCCCATCTTCCCTTAACGGTACTCCTTAGATCTACTCAGTAAAGCAGATTCTGCCTGATACAATTTCAAGTCTCTCTCAACTATGGGGGTGTAGAATCTTCTCTATATCCATGGTCACAACTACTTCAGGTCTTCTGAAGCTCTACCTGCCTACTTAATGGTCTCCAGACGGGCACTCCCATGGCCATTCCCTCTCCATTCATATCATGATTTTATCACTTCTGATTTAAAAAAACAAAAAACGGGTGCCTGGGTGGCTCAGTCAGTTAAGCGTCTGCTTTCCACTCGGGTCACGATCCTGGGGTCTTGATATCAAGCCCCATGTCGGGCTCCCTGATCAACAAGGAGCCTGCTTCTCCCTCTCCCTCTGCCTCCTGCTTCCCCTGCTTGTGCTCTCTCTCTCTGTGTCAAATAAATAAAGAAATCTTTAAAAGAAAAAGAAAAATAATAAAAGAATGTCTGGGATTTACACAAAATTAATTTGCCAAGCAGGCAGCCTTTCTTAGAGATAAGTGCTAATTTTCCTAAAGCCTCTCGGAAGAGTTTGTTTACCTGGGCTACTGCATAGTTGGTGCATGGGGGAGGGGAGGCCTGAGCCAGTGTCAGTGACTCATTATTTGTCGTAGAACAATTGGGAGGGAGAAGTCAGTGCCCAGCCACCCATGTCTTTAGTAAACTTCACTCTTTAGATACTAAATGAGGAGGCTGGCAACATCACAAAGTTCTCAAAGGTTCCTTCTGGTTCTAACACCATGATTCACTAACTGCTATCCATAGTGCATCCTGCATGACCTCCACTGAAAGCGAGCAGGGTAACCTTGGGGCAGCTGGAATGCAGCCCAGCTACATCAGCAGTACACACCCCATGCAGTGTTTCTCAAATTGTGTGGCTCAGAACAGTAAAAGTGTCCCCCTCAACTTCCCTAAAAAAGTGGGGGAAGGGTAATACGGCAGTCAATTTAAAAGCTGCCACCACTTGGAGGTCCCAGGTCCAATCAACAAGTGTTTACATTAAGATGTTATTGTGTACCCATTACCATGCTAAGGACAGTGGAAACATGATACAACCATAGAAGACTTTGGAACTCATTATAATCATATTGGGGAGATCCATTCATTCAATAATTATTTACTGAGTATCTTCTATGTGTTCTGTGTGGGATGGGGGAAGAATGCAAAGCAAAAGCAAAATACCTAGCTATCCACGTATACACGGAAATAGCACAAACAATATAGAAGTGCGTGGTGCAGAGAGGAAGCAATCAAAGTGCCCTCGGAGCTGGAGAAGAAACCTAGAGATTTCTATTTTTACTGAGAATTAAAACTATACTCCAGGGGCGCCTGGGTGGCTCAGTCATTAAGCATCTGCCTTTGGCTCAGGTCATGATCCCAGGGTCCTGGGATCCAGCCTTGCATTGGGCTCCCTACTCCGTGGGGAGTCTGCTTCTCCCTCTCCCACTCCTCCTGCTTGTGCTCCCTCTCTCGCTGTGTCTCTCTCTGTCAAATAAATAAAATCTTTAAAAAAAAAAACAAAAATAAATAAAAATAAAAAATAAAACTATACTCCATTTTAAAAGAATTTATATTCATGTTGCCACTTGCTACTGGCTCTTTTTTTCCCCTTAAACTTGAAGATAGAGAGTAGGAGAGGGGAGAATGGAAAGAAAGAGTTAATAAATACACACAGCTGAATAATTTCTGGTTTTTGCTTTCTACAAAATTTTCAAAATGTTTTCAAATAATACGCTATCTTCTCAACTTTACCAAAAAAAAAAAAAAAAGAGAGAGAGGAAATAAAATAAAAAACAAAAACAAAACCCAAAAACCCCTGGTAAATTGGGCAGGACAAGGAATTCAGTACAATATGGCAAAAGGTCAATACCAGAGCTATGAGGATAATATCTGGTTTGCCCCAGAATACATTAATAATATGCAGCACACTGTTAACTTTCAAAATAACACACAGTGTCTATTAGAAAAATATAATAATAATTTGCCCAAACATTTAAATTACTTGCCCAGATAAACAAGCTAATAAGTAGCAAGGCCAGGACAAGAACCCAGATTTGTTTCCTATCATGCCAGAAGGCACTGAGAGCACTAAAGCCTGTAATTAATCATTACCTAGTATAACAGCAATATTCTCTAATTAATTTCCCTATACCTTTTTAGTTAGTATATCAAACGTAAATAGTCAGCCTGGCACAAATTAATGAATACGATCTTATAAAATTAGAAGATTAATTTTTAGGCTACAACTATGATTACCTTTCTTAAACAAAGATAACCAGAATAAACAGTAGCAGCCAAATAGTGGAAGAACTGGAATGGTTTGTATTTACATCCCAGCAGCTCCTCTTCAAGACAGCCCATTCCACTGTGAATTACTTAAGGCTAAGAAAGCATTTTCTTCTTGCTAGAGTCTCCACATACACAGATCTACATGGTGGGACAAGATCTCAGTGTTTTCTGAAGACAGCAACATTAATTCTCAGGAATATACCACACTTAACATCTAGGGAAAAACTTACATTAAAGGAATGTACAGTAAGCTTGCCCTGTATTTATTAAGAAAGTATGCCCTGGGCGCCTGGGTGGCTCAGTTGATTTAAGCATCTGCCTTCAGCTCAGGTCATGATCCCAGGATCCTGGGAGCCTACTTCTCCCTCTCCCTCTGCCTGCCACTCCCCCTGCTTGGGCTCTCTCACTTTCTCTTTCTGTCAAATAAATAAATAAATAAATAAATAAATAAATAAATAAATAAAATCTGAAAGAAAGAAAGACCCACATTTTTTTTAATCCCTGCAATGGAATACTAGAAATGGGTACAGAGAATTAGCATTAGGCCAAGCATTAAAGCATATAAACAGAGAAAAGGGCCCATTTTCTTTTTAATGTGAAAAAGGGACCAACAGGAAGGATCACTGGACCAGGAGTGGGACAAAATGGAGAGTAGTTCTGCGTCAGTCCTACCACACATGCTCCAAGTGCTGTAAGTGCTCTAGGCCTCAGGTTTTTCACAGGTTCCTTCTAAGAGTTGAGCCAATTAGGGGCGCCTGGATGGCTCAGGCGTTAAGCTTCTGCCTTCAGCTCAGGGCGTGATCCCAGCGTTCTGGGATCAAGCCCCGCATCAGGCTCTTCCACTGGGAGCCTGCTTCTTCCTCTCCTACTCCCCCTGCTTGTGTTCCCTCTCTCCCTGGCTGTCTCTCTCTCTCTGTTAAATAAATAAATAAAATCTTTAAAAAAAAAAAAAAAGAGTTGAGCCAACCACTTTAAGTAATGCCTAAAGCCTCTTCTAGTTAATGTTCTATGACTAATTTAATTAGACTGAATACGGAACTTGTTTAGGAAGTGGTACTAAAGGAGTAGAAAAATTTAAAAAGTAGAAAATAGCAGAAAATTTATATGAACCAAAAAGAGAAATGGAAGGAAAAGAATAAAATTTTCCAAATTCAGCTTCCATCTCCTACTACCCAAAAAGCTATACCTGAAAAAATATATATTAAGATACTTTCCCACCAGTTAGATACCTTTGCTTGAAATTGTAATTAAATTCTCTATCCCCGGATGACTTCAAAAAGTATTATATATCAACAAACAAAACACCAGGCCCAATCTATTAGGTACATGCAGTCTAATAAGGAAGTGAGTTTTACTACCATCCATGGAATCTCACATTATTAAACTCCCAGCTCGTATCACAGCAGCAAAAGGAACCAGTTTTGGTTTGTTTTTTTTTTAAAGATTTTATATATTTATTTGACAGAGAGAGAGAGAGAGAGAGCAGGCACAAGTAGCAGAGCAGCAGGCAGAGGGAGAGGAGAAGCAAGCTCCCTGCTGAGCAGGGAGCCTGATGTGGGACTCAGTCCCAGGACCCTGGGATCATGACCTGAGCCGAAGGCAGATGCTTAACCACTGAGCCAGCCAGGCACCCCAGGAACCAGCTTTTGACCACCATTTTTTTAAATGAATTTCCAGATTCTTGAATAATCCTGAATAAAATTTAGATTGCAATGCTATTGCTGATACCTGAACATTCAGAATTGGGAAAAGATATATTTTTGTATTACTCTTATTTTATTTTTTTAAAGATTTTATTTATTTGTCAGAGAGACAGAGAGAGAGAGCACAAGGAGGGGAAGCGGCAGGCAAAGGGAACGCAGGCTTCCCGCTAAGCAAGAAACCCAATGCAGGGCTCAATCCTAGGACCCTGGGACCATGACCTGAGCCGAAGGCAGACGCTCAACAGACTGAGCCATCCAGGCGTCCCTTACTCTTACTTTAAACACAGAAAGTATGTGTAGTTTTACCCTGTCCTTACTGCTACAAAGTGAGCAATTAACTAAGGCCCCTTCCTTGATTTCTCTAGAAAATTCCTGAGATTATATTGATGTTCTTCTATGATTCATAGCAGGCTAGAGAGTTTACTTCACATGTCTTTCAGGTTAGACTGCTTTATTAATCCCAATGGCTGCTTTACACACATTTTGGAAATGTCACTGATTATATTGTGAAGCCTATCAAATGAACAGTTCATAGTAGATGCACTGCGTGAGGTGTTAATAAAAGTTAGAAGCAGTTGCAACATCTCAATATTGCCTCACTTTAGGAAACATGCATCTTGGCAAAATTAGCTACAAAGTAAGTATCTACAAAGTGAATCATCTTTTACCAAAAATGGCATTGATAAAAATCAGAGCTATGTTCCCTAGCAGAAAATTCCAGGATGCTCAGTTGAAAAACGTTAAAATTCTAAGGGCTCAATAAAGCGGCTGGCAGTTTGGATATATAAAGGCACATCAACCTGCTGAGACTGATGTCCCTCGGTGTTCAGAGCACTTTTAAGACCTCCCCACCTTCTGGAATCTTCTAGATGTTGGGAACTTCTCACTGTCCCTACTACCCAACTATGCCCAACTCTAAAAGCACGCTTTCTAAAACTCGGCTCCCTTCCTTCTCTTCTTAGCTGGGCATGTACAATATTTAATTGGGCAAGCAGGCATTTCACATGTTGTCACTTTGTGCTCCTTTCCAGTTCATGGTGAACAATGACTCAAAAAATTCTTTCAGTTTAAAGCTGGAACAACTACAACTACTTCATTCTCAAGATTTAAGTTTGAACATTAAGCAAGGGCGCCTGCCTGGCTCAGTCAGTAGAGCATGTGACTCTTGATCTAGGGGTTGTGAGTTCAAGCCCCACATTAGGTATAGAGATTATCTAAAAATAAAATCTTAAAAAATAATAATAAAATTTTGTACGTTGAGCAAGGACTGTTGAAATGTTTATACATTTCCTGATTTCAAGAATATTCCGTTTATGGTTACTTAGCACATAAATTTCAACTGGTTTTAACTTTCTGGCAACCCCTTTTCTATTTCCCAACTATGAACACTTTAATAATACTATTCATTCACTCAACACATATTTACAGAGTATCTACTCTGTGTCAGGTCCTCTTCTGAGGTGTTGGGAGAACAATGAACAAAACAAATATCCTGCCCTCCTGAGGTTACACTATAAGGAGAAAGACAATAAAAAAAAGATAAGTAAGGGGCGCCTGGGTGGCACAGCGGTTAAGCATCTGCCTTCGGCTCAGGGCGTGATCCCGGCGTTATGGGATCGAGCCCCACATCAGGCTCCTCCTCTATGAGCCTGCTTCTTCCTCTCCCACTCCCCCTGCTTGTGTTCCCTCTCTCGCTGGCTAACTCTATCTCTGTCGAATAAATAAAAATAAAATCTTTAAAAAAAAAAAAAAGATAAGTAAAAGGGGAAGGGGGGCTGCGCCTAGCTGGATCAGTCAGTAGAGCACTGGACTCTTGACCTCAGGGTCATGAGTTCAAGCCCCATGTTAGGTGTGTAACCTACTTTAAAAAAAAGAAAACGTAAATAATCAACCTAATGGAATTATATAAGTGTATGTAACACATGTGTGAGTTAGAAAGTACAACAATCAGGGGCGCGTGGGTGGCTCAGTCAGGTAAGCGTCTGCCTTCGGCTCGGGTCATGATCTCAGGGTCCTGGGATAGAGCCCTGTGTCAAGCTCCCTGCTCAGTAGTGAGTCAGCTTGTCTCCCCTCTACCTCTGTCCCTCCCCCTGCTCGTGCTCTCTCTCTCTCTCAAATAAATAAAATAAAATAAAAGTACAACAATCAAATAAACATCTGTAAAACCACTACCTATCTTAGAATCTTTGAATATCTACATCGAGGGCCAGTAAACTTTTTCAGCAAAGGAACAAAGAGTAAATATTGTAGTTTCGGCTGGTCAAGAGGTCACTCATGGGCTCTGTCACAACTACTCAATCTGCCGTGGTAGAATGAAAGTAGCCACAGACTGAACGGGCATAACTGTATTTCAATAAAACTTTATTTATAAAAACAAGCCATGGGCTAGATTTGGCCCACAGGCTCGAGTTTGCTGACCCTTGATCTAGGTCAAAGACTCTGAAGTGTTGGAATCACAGACTCTTAGAACATTGGAATCATAGGCTATTTGACCCAAGGGATCCTACAGTGTTAGTTACAGACTATTTGAATCACAGGATTCTAGAAAGTCACTCTTGAACCTCAGAGTGTTAGAAGTATAGAGCTTCAGTTGTTAGAAGTTAGAATTTTGTAGATGGTCTGGACATTAGTCAAGGCGTTCTAGCCCTTAGTTGACAGTACAGTAGCTACTGGTCACATGAGGCTAACTGAGCATTTAAAATGCAGTGCCTCTGAGATGATTTGAGCATGATTTCAAAGATTGGTATGAAAAAGAAATGTGAGAACTCTCAATAACATTTTAGATGAATCACATATTGAAATGATCATATTTTAAATATACTTGGTTAAATAAAATATATCACTAAAAATGTTTTAAAAAGACAAGTTAGTAAAATATATAGTGTGCTAGGTGTTAGAGTGCTAAAGAAAAAAATTAAGCAGGGAGGGGAGTAAGAAGTATTGAAGGTGGGGTACAATTCAAGATATTTTATAAGCTTATCTTGACAACACAAGCAGGAAATACTTGCTTTGATTTTAGCTTCTTTTTAAATAATCCTGATCCCTAAACAGATGAAAATGTGACCAACAAGTTCCTCTTTACAGTTGCAGATATCTATTTTAACATGTACTACCACCTCAGAGGAATAGTAAACTAAAGCTCAGAAAATTGAAGTAGCCTGATGAAAACGCATATTGCAACCATGCTGTGCTTTGGTAATTTTCACAGGAACCAGACATAATACATCCACTCGGTAAGAGGACATTTCAAAATGATTTGCTAAAATGAATATGTAGCATTTCCTTCTCTTTTTCATGGGAAAACTGTATTAATATGCTACCCATCTAATTTATGTTGGTAAATTTGACCAGTAATGCACTGACTTTAATGTTTTTTTAAAAAATATGATTGCAAAAAAAATGATTGCCCACTGATAATCTGTTATATACTAAAAGAATACAGCTTCTCCAAAAGAATCCCAATATTTTTCCACTAGATTCTTCAAATTTAAGCCAGCATAATCAACTTAAATGTAGTTATCATCATTTTACCAAATGTACTTGTAACGACGGGGGGTTTTGATTATATCAGAAACTTAAGTAATGTAGTTAAATAAAATCTATGATACTTTTAGGTGCTCATTTAAACCTCCTTCTCAGCCAATCTTTCAACAAATCTTCGACCACATATTCTACCTAATTGTTTGTTGGCCTTTAACTGATTAGCAATCCTTATAATATGAATAAGAACACAAAGGAAAAACATTGGTGGGAAGGAAGCTCACCTGTAGGGTAAAGGCAATAGTGGGTACATTAAAGGAATGTCCAAGTCTGGGCTCCTCAAACTTGTTGAGTACCATCGATAGATGGTGTCATTGATCCCTGCTAAAAGATTTACCTCAGAGATTATGCTTTTGATGATCAGTGGTGGCTCATTACAGATCTTTGAAGGTCAAAATGTGTTCAGTCGTATTTCATATCCAACACTAACTTTCTCAAATTTGCTGACAGGCACATTTTCTAGCATAATAAGTCACTGACTAAAAAAAATGTTTGAAAAAGGAAAAAGAACATTCTAAGAATAGTAGGGGAAAAAAGCACAGCAATAGTACCGAGAGAGAAGGAGGACAGGGAATACTATGTCTAACACTATACCAAGAATTGATAGGAGCTCGGATACAGTATGAACTACGTATCTGAACAGATGTTGCAAAGGAAATATTCAGGACTGCAGTGATAGCACTGGAAAGAGTATATTAAAAAAAAATCTGAATATGTGTAAGCTTAAAGTGCCTCAAATTTATGTGGAAATCAAGACCATTGTCTATAAAGTGTTTACAGTTATAAGTGAAAATTAGGAGAGGTGTTCAGTCATTACACAACCCTAAAAAAGACAATCCTTTTGTTTCCTCCATCCTGAAAACGCCTCTCCCTCTCCATTCCTCGGGAGCTAGACCTGAGAGAAGAAATCCTGAAAGAGAACTAACTGCACACTTCATTGTGAGGTTTGTGCCAGGCACCTTTTAGTCTGGGGAGTGATGAAATTCAGCTCCCCCTCCCATCCAGAGAGTCTCAGCATGGTCCAGGCCCAAAAACTTGCTTTCTTTGAATATTTTCAGCCCAGAGTGGGATGCATTTTTCCAAAACATCAGCCAAAAGGAACTGCCTTTAAAAATATCTCAGGCAAAAAGGTGGCCCTGGGTACCACAGATTCATCTATTGGTTTCGGTATAATTGCCATCATATATGTCATCTGTTCTCAGTTCTCCTTTCTTATCCTTTCCTGCTTCTCTCTACCTATGCTCTATGCCTACACAAGTTTTGCTTGGCTCTGGCTGGCAGCACTCAGGGCTGGAGTTTGCTGACCCCAGTTAATGACAATAGCAAGATATATGTTGCTATACCTAGCTTACCACTAACTTTGTGCCAGGCACTTTGCTAAGTGTATTACAAATATGATCTTATTTAATTCACATAAAAATCCTATGACATAGGATGTATTTTCTATTTTACAAATGCAGAAACAGGCCTTAAAAGGTTAAGTAACCTGCCAAAGGTCACACAGCTAACAAACGTCAAAGCATAGACTTGGAACCCAGGTATCTGTCTTATCCCAAGCAGAAATGTTCTTTACACGAAGCCATAAAGCCTATGCTCTGAAATCATACAGAGACCTGAATTCCAACCCTAATACTACTATTTAGCACTCGTGTAGTTTGGTAAATTATTTAATCTGAGTTCCGAGTACAATACCACCTAAGTTCTTGGTTGTGAGCATTAAATGAGCTTAACACAAAAATTTTCCAGTACAGTGTTTATGGATCACTATAACCAAAAATCGCTATGTTCAATCCCGCATTCCTTCTGATTCTCTATTTGATTTATTGATGCAGCCACAAAAAGGTAACAGCAAGGGTAAGCAAAAACTGTGGATCACCAACCAAGCGCAACGTTAATGGTCTATATGCTCGGTCTCCCAGAGGTTCTGGCACAGCAAAACCAGTGCAACTGCGCTTCCTCCACGTCCCTGGCTGTAGTGAGCCCAAAACACTAGACAGAAGAATATGGGAAGCGGAGCCGGAACAGGAGCTCTTAGGATACCCTGTCTCACAACCTTCTGACTATGAAAGCAAGAGTTACCTTGTCCCACCCCACCTAGCAGTTTCTCCTGGAACCCTCGGCTGCCCTGAAACACGCCCTGTTCCTCCAGGCATTCGATTCAAAGCGCAGAACCCTGCCTGACCCAGTCCCTCATCCCACTGGGCGCTGCGGATTTTTCGAAGCCTGTCACCCTCCCCTGGGCCGCAGGCCCGACCCTCCCCGCTGGAGTAGGCTGGCGATTTGGGCACCGCCTGCCCAGGTGCACGAACGCCAGGCCCAGGAGGCTCCTCGCGGCCCAGAGCTGAGCCCCGAACTCCGGCTTCTCCCGGAGGCGCTGGCTAGCCCCGGGCCTCCCCAGACCGCGGACTTCGCATGCTGAGGCTCGAGAGCCCTCTGCACGCCCCGGCCTCTTCGCCGCCGCACGGAGCTCAGGGTGCACTTCCAGCGCGAGGGCCGTGCGGGCCCCGCCTCGCGGAGGCTGCGGGCCCGAACTGTCCCCGCGCGGGCTCTCTTCCTCCCCCAGGGGATCTGTGGGTTGCTGGGGCCCCGCTACACCGGCCCCAAAGCAAAGAGAGGCCCGCACTCACATCCCGCTCTTAGTGCTGTAAATCAGGTAGGGGTGGAGATCAGGCAGCCAGAGTCCACAGGGCAACCGGGGCAAGGGGATTCACAGGAACCGAGGCCGAATGGGCAGAGGGGCGGGGAGGGGTGGGGCTAAGGCGAAGCTCCGCCCAGTACAGCCACGGACCGCCCAGTACTGACTCCTGATCTGCACCCAGCGAGTATGATGCTTCAAAGCTCTATAGGAGATCGCTTGCTTATGGAGAGCCCCAAGCTGATTTTAGACATTAGAATGAGTTGCTTGGAGCACAAAAATAAATTTCAGAAGGATAAAAGGATTAAAATATTTGAGAAAATTTATAATACTATCTGAACCAGGAAAAAAATCAGCATGCAAACTCCTAACCATTTTTATTTAGAGCGTTTTCAACGTGCACACTACCCGAGTCATTTTACATCCGAATCTCATTTAATTCTCACAACTTCGTAACGTAGTTAGTGCCATTAAACCCATTTTGCAAATGAGTAAACTGTGTTTGAGTAACTTGAAATTTGGTAGCTGAGTAATTGGTCTACTTGCCTGAAGTCACATTCTAAGTAAACCAATTTCAAAGTATCCTACTTGACCCCTATTTGATGCTGCCTACAACTAAACAAGCTACTATGGAAAATATTGCTACATTTGACTACTAGAAATTGAGAACTTATGCCCAAGGAAAACAGGGACAAAATCAATAGGCAAACACATGGGAAAAATTACTTGCCACAAACCTGATATTAAAAGAAGGATTAGCATTTAAGTATAAATTGATTTTTAAAAAATAGGAAAATGGGCAAAATATATATATATATATTTTTAAAGATTTTATTTATTTATTTGAGAGAGAGAGAATAAGAGAGTCAGCACAAGGAGGGGAAGGGTCAGAGGGAGAGGCAGGCTCCCTGCTGAGCAAGGAACCCCGATGCGGGACTCGATCCTGGTACTCCAGGATCATGACCTGAGCTGAAGGCAGTCGCTTAACTGACTGAGCCACCCAGGAACCCAAAAAATATATATATTTTTTTAATTGCAGAAGACAGGGTCACCTGGGTGGCTCAGTCAGTTAAGTGTCTACCTTCGGATCAGGTAATGATCCTGGGTTTCTTGGATGGAGCTCCACAGCAGGGAACCTGCTTCTCCCTCCCTGGAGAGCACAAGCAGGGGTAGAGGTAGAGGGAGAGGGGGGAGCAGGTTCCCCGCTAAATAAGGAGCCAGACGCCGGCAGATCCCAGAACTCCTGGACCACATCCAGAGCCAAAGGCAGACACCCAACCATCTGAGCCACCTAGGCACCCCTCAAATAAATAAAATCTTTAAAAAAAAATAAATTGCAGAAAACCATGGAAAATGAAAGAAATGAGGACTTTCCTAAGGAAAAAAAAAAAAGACTTAATCCAAAAAATGCAAACGAAACACTTTTAAATAATTATATCAGTGCAAGGGCAGATTCATTCATTTATTTATTGAACACTTTCTGGGTGCCTACTATGTGCCAAGCATTGTTCTAGACTTGTGATTAACTAGTGACAGACAGAAGTTTCTATCCTAGAAGGAAAACAAACAATAAGTTATTAAAAACAAATGAGATGATTTCAGATAGTCGTAAGTACCATGAGGAAAGTAATACAGGGTAATGTGACAGGGAGGGCCTTGGGAGGGGGGGTTTTGTTTTGTTTTTAAGATTGTATTTTTAAGTAATCTCTATTCTCACCATGGCGCACAAACTCACAACCCCAAGATCAAGAGTCACATGCTCTGCCCCCCACTTGGCCAGGTAGGTGTCCCAAATGGGAGCTTTTTTAGATTGGGTATGAGGGAAAGTCTCTCTAAGGCAGTGATACTTGACTGAAACCTGAAAAATAAGAAAGAGCAAGTCATGCAAAGATCTGAGATCAGGGGAATGATAGACAAAGACAGAAAAAGACTTACCAAATTGCAGGGACAGAAACAAGACTCTTGTGGTTTGAGGACAGTGGGGAGAAGGAAGAGAAGTGCTTTATTTTGTTTTTACTCAAGGTTGTAAAAACAACTTGTTTTACTTTTGATTCTGATTTTACATTTAAGTGAAAGTCCTCAGATATCACTAATTTAGTTGCAAATTTCAAAATTTCAAGAATATATATCCATATCCATACCCAGCCTTCCTGACTTTTGGCTCTACTAAAATAG
>NW_024427107.1:33662564-33670742 GCF_017311325.1 Ursus maritimus | reverse complement strand
AGAAGTAGAGATGAGGGAATGGTTTTATATTTTTTATATTTTTATATTTTTAGTACCCAGTATACCTTCAGTTCAGGTCATGATCTCAGGGTCCTGGGATTGAGCCCCATGTTGGGGCTCCCTGCTCTGTGGGAAGTCTGCTTCTCCCTCTCCCTTTGCTGGTCCCACCTCATGATCTCTCTCTCAAGTAAATAAATAAAATCTTTGAAAAAAAAATCTAAAAAAAAAAAAAGAAAGATGAATAGAAATTAGCTAACTAAGAAATAGTGGAGTGGGATGGGAGTAAGGGGGAGGGTGCCAAGATAGTAGAATGGGAAGGAATCCTGATAGAGAGAATAACATGTAGGGAGGTCTGAAGATCATTGTAGGAAAAAAGGTTAGTGTGCCTGGAGCCAAGAGAAATATTACAGACTTACAGAAACTAAAGAAACATGACATTTAAATGCAGCACATAAACATATAATCAGGATTTGATCTGATTTGGGGGGAAAAGTGGTTGCTATCTAGGACAGCTTTGAGACAATAAGTAACATTTGTATGTTAAATAATAGTCTTCTGTCAATTTCAATTTCCTGAATTTGATAATTGTACTGGGACTAAATAAGAGAATTTCTTTGTTTCTAGGCACAAAGAGTCATGGTATCTGTAATCTACTTTCAAAAGATTTAACAACAAAAAATAATGATTGGAATATAATATGAATATTGTATGTAGTATATGTAAAGAAAGATAAAGCAAATGTGACAAAATGTTAACAATGGCTGAATCTAGGTGAAGAAATGGGAATTCCTGCAACTTTTCTAAGGATCGAAAATTTTTTTTTAAATAGAGAATTTCGTTAACATTTCATCTGGTCGGGGTGCCTGGCTGGCACAGTCGGTAGAGCATGTGACTCTTGATCTCAGGGTTTTAAGTATGAGCCCCATGTTGCGAGTAGAGATTACTTAAAAATAAAATCTTTAAAACAATTTACTCTGGCTAAGATATCAGAAACTCAATTTCAGGATTCTCATGGTGTCCAGTTATATGAACATATTCTTTAGGAATATTGAGGTAACTACCAACAGAAATATATAAAAATGGTTCCCTCTGGACAAAAAAGACTAGGGTTCAAAAAAAGTTAAGAAGAGGCTCTATATGTTTTTTAAAATATACTTTAAAAACAAAGAAAATAAGAATATTACTCATGCAATCGTAAAGAAATATGGCTGATTTAATGGGAAGTGATGGAGGCAGCAATCATACAGAAGCATTGGACTTGGAGTTCAAAGACATGGATTCTAGTCTTTTAGTTTTCCAACAATACCTATTACCTATGTATTTTTAGTTAATACATCTCTTTGAGCTACAATTCTCGTTAATTAATTTGGCATACCCATTATTTCACAAAGCAGTTGGGAAGAACAAATGAAATAAGCATGTGTTACTAAACTACGTAATACTATATAGGTACAACATAAATGCAACCTAATTTTAAAAAACTATGATTACCTTCCCTTACTGCCCATAAAATATGTTTAAGTAATCCAGATAGTATGCACTCCATTTTCAGCTTGTGTTTTCACTCACATCAATCCTGAAGTAAGATTCAAAACCTCTTCACTCCTTCCAAAAATATTCCACTCCGGTGAGAGGTATTGATCTTACTAAAAATATTTTGAGGGGAAGCCAGGGGCTTTGTACCACACATCCCATAGCAAACAAGGGCATCAACTTTCTCTCAAGAGGCCTCCTCTCCCTAGTCTTTTCTGATGTAAAATGTGGTTTGGGAGCAAACACTCAAGAAAGAATTATTGAGATGACTTCAATGCAAGAAGGGTGGTTTTACTAAAGCACGGGGCAGACAGAGCTCTCTGGGGTTGTAAGGAGTGGCTGATTATACAGTTTCAAGTTGGGAGGGGTTTAGGGATAGGGTAAGTCTCTAAGGAATTTGGAAGCAAGGTTTCCAGGACCTTGAAGGGCTAGCCGCTGTAAGGAAAAGGTCATTTAATACTGTCTAGTAAAACCTTAGTCATGAGACCCTTTCAGACGTATATTGGTGTGCTGTATGTTTTGAGGATGATTGCTAAACATATATACGTATATCTTGGGGGGGATAAAGGAAGTTTCCAAAAGGATTTTTACAGTGTCTTAGAGGTTGGGCTAATGTCAGACTAAGGTTGCCTAAGGCAGCTAACTCCTTAAGGAAGGTACTTGTCAATGGGCTGTGAGTTCTAAGAAAGTTTAATTTTTTTCTCTTTTCCCTTTGTTCTCCACATCATTTTCTGCTAAGACCAGCTTGGGCTCCACATTCTTTATCTTCTCTGGCTTCTCTTCCCCCACCCCCCAACTCCTCCTCCTAACTCTCAATCTCTTCCGTGCTTTATGTGAAACATTATATTTTTCCATGTATTTATTTCCAAAAAGGACCCTCTATTACCCTACCTTTGAAGGCAGCAGAGAATTATAAATAATAGATTGTTTTTCTTGCATACTTAAATTACCGGGTCTATCAGAGAACTTTCAATTCTGTTCTGGTGATTAATCCTATGCCAAAGGCATGACAGCGCCCACACCGTACGCGCAGAAACCGGACAGCAGACACAAGGGAACAGTCCTTTGGGCGCAGGCGCGTAAGGGCCGCTAAGTCCCACCCAACCGGGTAGTTCGCTCCCCGTGAACCTGTGGACCGGAAATCGTTTAGCGGAAGAGGCGGCCTGGAAGAGGGAAGTCACAGTTTTCTCGGGAAGGCCTGGGGAGACTTTCGCTCCGCTGCGCTCCATAGCGGCCCAAAGGGGTGAAGGGTCAGTTCGCGAGGTGTAGGTCATGGCGCTGGCCGCTCGCCTCTGGCGCTTTCTCCCTTGGGCACGTGGCATCTTTCCGGGACCTTGGCTCTCGAGGGGTGCTGCTGGCAGCCGCGGACTGTGCCGTACTTGGAGACTCCGCGGCTCGGAGGTACCCCCGCCGCCCTGACTCCCGCTCTCCTCACTACTGGCTGGGCTCCGGGACCCCTGCTTCAGCCAGGCTACTCCCTATCACTCTGGGGAATGTGGTGAACTGAGGAAGGTACTCAGGCCAGGTGTTCTGGAGCTCTCCAGGTGACTGCTTCGGACAGGTCTTCTCCCTTTCGCAAGGCTGCTTTCTTCTCTGAAAACTGGGGTCGGAGGAGGAATGAGCTCCCCCCTCACCCCTTCTCCGGGAATCCTGCCCGTCTTTCCTGTGTGAAAACAGAGAACTTTGGCGGGGGCGGGGGGACTTGACCGCTGTGAAAATGTTTACTTTTGGCGATACTGTACAGCACCCGAGGCTCTTAGTCTATCAGACTTTGGAAGGTTTGTGGTGTGATTTTGAAAATTACTACGACTTAGAAGCAGAGAGTTTGTAGTATTTAGGTTTAAAATTTTTTGAGTCCTTTGTACTATCTGCATAATGTTAAGAAAGGATGTTGGATTGTCGTCCCAGTTTTGGCTTTTCTATTAGACCGTTCGTGGGCCTTGGTTTATCTATCTATGAAAGGCGATTGGAGAGTGATTGTTGGCGATAGTGCATACGATACGTATTATTTGAGCTAGGTGTTTAATTATTTTGAACTCTAAAATACACGTTTTTGACTGCCTGCTATGTTCAGGGTTATCGGGAGCAGTTAGGGGAACACGTAATGAAAGACTAGCTTAATTGGCGATCCTCCAAAATGCTTATAGTCAGATGGGGAGATGTTAGAAGATACAGGCAGAGGGATGGGAGGAGTTTTTCTTTTTCCTAAACCTTTCTCTCAGCGTGATGTCAGTAAATTGAGTTGGAGATATTTTCCAGAAGTTTGTTGAGATTGGGGGCTACTGCTGAGTAACAGGTTTCATTTTTCTGTCTCTTTCTATATGTAATCTGTGTTACAAAACACTTCTCTGAACATTTATTTTTCAACAGATTTGTACTGAGTGCTTACTGTGAACGAGGCTCAGTTCTAAGCTCTGGAGATCTAATGAACCTGAGAAATAGAAACAGTTTTTGATCTTACAGATTAGATCTTACAGATTAGAAGGAAAGGTAGTTGAGTAAATGTAATTAACGCAAAGTGTTGGGAAAAGAGAAGCAAAGTTATACCCAACCTTATCTTGAAGGGAGGAAGGGGAAAAGTGTGAGCAGTTAGAAATGAGATATAAAGAATGATTGGAGGTTAACGAGTAATGGGGAAGATGAGGACAAAAGAATATTCCAGTAGAGAGAGTAGCATGATATAGCCCTTGAGGGGGTAAGAAAAAGTGGTATTTTTGAGGACCTGAAATTATGAGTGGAGCCTGAAATGGGAGAATAAACTGATACAAACTGAGGCTGAAAAACCAGGCAAGTACCATTTTATTAGTTATCTATTACTGCATAGGAAATTATTGCACAACTTAATGGTTTAAAACAGCAAACATAATCTCATTGTTTCTTTGGTTATCGAATCCAGGTTTAGCTGGGTGCCTCTGGCGGAAGGTTTCTCGTAAGAGTTGAATCAAGGTATTCAGCTGCTGAGGTTTCCTTTGAGGGCTCAATTTAGAGGTAGAGGGGAAAAGTTAGCCCTATAACCTCGTTCTTGTAGCTGTAGGCAGGCCTTTGTACACACCTGGAAGGCTTCTCGAAAGGGCTGGCACAGCAGCTCCCCGCCCAGGGCAGGCAAACAATTAAAAAAAAAAAAAAAAAAAAAAACCACAGGAGAAAATGAGGGTCAAAGATGGAAGTCGCAGTTTTTTTAGTAACATAATCTTGAAGTAACATCCCTTCACTTTCGCGTATTCTGTTTCTTTAAAGAGAGCCAATAAGTCCAGCCTGTATTTAAGGGAAGGGAATTACACAAAGGAGTGAATATTGGAAGTACAGAAGGGAGAAATCTTTCTTCCCAATTCTTCCAGCTGGTTTAGGAATTAAATTGACATGAGACAACAGGAACAAAAACCAAAGTTTTATTATGTGTGCATGGAGGTCCAGTAATGAAATTGAGACCCAAAGAAATGACCAAGGCAGGCAGTTTTTATACCTTTCAGACATAATACATTTGTGAGGAATTGGCAGGATAAAGAACACAGATGTTTGGGAGCTTTCATTAGTAAGGAATTTTAAGCAGATTTTAGGCTGAGGTAATAGATTTGTAACAAGGCTTGTTTCTGTTGCTTTCTAGGTTTTAACGTCCCTATCTCTGGTGATGAGGATATCTTTTTACTTCTTAGTACAGGGAGGGTATTTTCATATGGGAGATTATTTCCTGTTTTCAGGGCATCAGAGGAGGGTCTCAGTGTCCTTGTACCAGCAGTTTCCCAAATAGCTTCAGTTCAGAATAATCAGTATACCATTGTACATTTTGGGGCTGCCTGCCCTGGGCCCTGACAAAAAGCAGGAATCATTTGGGGCCATTTTAATTAATTTATCTGTATATTTTTAAATTGAGACATATTTGACATGTAACATTAGTTTCAGGTGTATGACACAATGATATAATATTTGTACATATTGCCAGATGATCCCCACAATGAGTAAAGTTAACATCCCTCTCTACAAGTTTTTTTCTCCTGATGAGAACTTTTAAGATTTATTCTTTTAGTAACTTCCAAATATACATACAGTATTATTAACTGTAGTTACCATGCTGTACATTACATCCTAAGACTTATTTTATAACTGGAAGTTTATACTTTTTGACCATCTTCACACATTTAACCAGCCCCCTTCTACTTCCCCGCTGGCAGCCACGAATCTGTTCTCTATAAGTTTGGGTTTTCCTTTTTTTTTTTTAAGATTTTATTTATTTATTTGACAGCCAGAAAGAGAGGGAACACAAGCAGGGGGAGTGGGAGAGGAAGAAGCAGGCTCCCAGCGGAGCAGGAAGCCCGATGTGGGGCTCGATCCCAGAACGCCGGATCACGCTCTGAGCTGAAGGCAGATGCTTAACGACTGAGCCACCCAGGCGCCCCATACGTTTGGGGTTTGTTTTAGATTCCACAATGAGATCATACTGCATTTGTCTTTCTTTTCTTTCTTTCTTTTTTTTTAAAAGATTTTATGTATTTATGTGACAGAGAGACAGCCAGCGAGAGAGGGAACACAGCAGGGGAGAGGGAGACGAAGAAGCAGGCTCCCAGCCAAGGAGCCCGATGTGGGACTCGATCCCAGAACGCCAGGATCACGCCCTGGGCCGAAGGCAGACGTTTAACGACTGCGCCACCCAGGCGCCCCTGCATTTGTCTTTCTTGTCTGACATATTTCACTTAGTGTAATGCCCTCAAGGTCTCTTCATGTTGTCACAAATGACAAGATTACATTCTTTTTATGGCTGAAAAATATTCCATTGTGTGTGTGTATATATATCACATTTGTTTTATGCATTCATAGATGGACACTCATGTTGCTTCCATGCCTTGGCAACTGTAAATAATGCTGCAGTGAACATGGGGGTGCATATATCTTTTTGAGTGTTTTTGTTTCCTTTGGATAAACACCCAGTAGAATTGCTGGCCATATGGTAGTTCTAGTTTTTATTTTTTGATTAACCTCCATGCCATTTTCTGTAGTGGCTGCACCAATTTACATTCCCACCAGCAGTGCACAAGGATTCCTCTTCTCCGCATCTTCACCAACACTTATTATTTCTTGTCTTTTTGACGATACCATTCTAACAAGTGTGAGATGATACCTCATTGTGGTTTTGACTTGCATTTCCCTTATGAATACCTTTTCATGTACCTGTTGGCTATCTCTGTGTCTCTGGAGAAATGTCTCTTCTGATACTCTGCCCATTTTTTAGTTGGACTGGTTTTTTAAATTGTTTTGGCTATTGAATTGTGAGAATTCTTTATATATTTTGGAGGTTAATTCCTTATCAGATATGTGATGTGCCAATTTTTTCTTCAGTTTGGTAGGCTGCCTTTACATTTTGCTGATAGTTTCATTTCCTGTGCACAAACTTTTCAGTTTGTTGGAATCCCACTTGTTTATTTTTACTCTCGTTTCCTTTGCTCTTGGTGTCAAATCTAAAAAATCATTGCCAAGATCATCGTCGAGGAGCTTACCCCCTATGTTTTCTTCTAAGAGTTCATGGTTTTAGATTTGATGTTCCAAGGTTTTTTAGTCCCTTTTGAGTTAATTTTTGTGTTTACTGTAATACAGTGGTTCAGTTTTATTATTTTTCCCATGGCTGTCCAGTTTTCTGAACACCACCACTTATTGAAGAGACTGTTTTTTCCTCATTGTATATTCTTGGCTCCCATATTTTAAATTAGCTGGCCCATATATGCATGAGTTTATTTCTTTTTTTTTTTTTTAAAGATTTTTATTTATTCATTTGACAGAGATAGAGACAGCCAGCGAGAGAGGGAACACAAGCAGGGGGAGTGGGAGAGGAAGAAGCAGGCTCATAGCTGAGGAGCCTGATGTGGGGCTCGATCCCATAACGCCGGGATCACGCCCTGAGCCGAAGGCAGATGCTTAACCGCTGTGCCACCCAGGCGCCCCGCATGAGTTTATTTCTGAACTCGCTATTTTGTTCCATTGATCTATGTGTGCAAATACTGTACTGTTCTGATTACATTAGCGTTGTAATATATTTTTAAATCAGGAAGCATGAGGCCTCCTGCTTTGTTCTTTGTCAAGGTTGCTTTGGCTATTTGGGGTCTTTTGTGGTTCCATACAAACTTTAGGATTGTTTGTTCTGTGTCTGTGAAAAGTGCAGTTGGAATTTGAAAATGCCATTGAATCTGCAGATTGCTTCAGGTACTATGGACAGTGTTACAGTATTCTTCCAGTCCATTAGCACGGAATATCTTTCCGTTCATTTGTGTTTTCAGTTTCTTTCATCAGTGTCTTAAAGTTTTTGGTGCACAGGTCTTTTATCAGATTCTTGGTTAAATTTATTTCTAGTAGTTTATTCTTTTTGATATAACTATAAATGGGATTGTTTTCTTAATTTCTCTGATAGTTCATTATTAGTATATAGAAATACAACAGATTTTTGTGTATTGATTTTGTATCCTGCTACTTTACTCAATTTATTATTTCCAAAAGTTTTTGGGTGAAGTCTTCAGGGTTTTCTGAATGTAATACCATGTTACTGCAAATTTACTTCTTCCTTTCTGATTTGGATATCTTTTCCTTTTTCTTTTCTTTTCCTTCTTTTTATTTTATTTTATTTATTTATTTATTTATTTATTTATTTATTTATTTATTTAT
>NW_024427107.1:33501986-33662554 GCF_017311325.1 Ursus maritimus | reverse complement strand
TTTTGTGTTTACTGTAATACAGTGGTTCAGTTTTATTATTTTTCCCATGGCTGTCCAGTTTTCTGAACACCACCACTTATTGAAGAGACTGTTTTTTCCTCATTGTATATTCTTGGCTCCCATATTTTAAATTAGCTGGCCCATATATGCATGAGTTTATTTCTTTTTTTTTTTTTTAAAGATTTTTATTTATTTATTTGACAGAGACAGACACAGCCAGCGAGAGAGGGAACACAAGCAGGGGGAGTGGGAGAGGAAGAAGCAGGCTCATAGCAGAGGAGCCTGATGTGGGGCTTGATCCCGGAACACCGGGATCACGCCCTGAGCCGAAGGCAGACGCCTAACCGCTATGCCACCCAGGTGCCCCTCTTTTTATTTTTTTTAATTCCTAATTGCTCTAGCTAGGATTTCTGATACCATGTTGAATAAAAGTGAGAGTGGGCATTCTTGTCTTGATTCTCATTTTTAGAGGAAAAGCTTTTTATGATACTAGCTGTGGACTTGTCATGTATTGTTTTTATTTATTTATTTATTTATTTATTTATTTATTTATTTATTTTAAAGATTTTATTTACTCTTTTGGCCCGGAGAGCACTGGCAGGGAGAGGGAAGAGCAGGCTCCCTACTGAGCAAGGAGTCAGATACGGGGCTCCATCCCAGGACCCTGGGATCATGACCTGAACTGAAAGCAGATGCTTAACCAGCTGAGCCACCCAGGCGCCCCATGTATTGCCTTTATTATGTTGAGATATGTTCCCTCTATATCCACTTTACTGAGAATTTTATCATGAATGGGTGTTGAATTTTTGTCAGTTGCTTTTTCTAATCTGTTGAGATAATCATGTCATTTGGGGCCTTCATTTTGTTGTGTTACCTTGATTCGTTTGCAGATTTTTGAATCATCCTTGCAGTACCCTAGAATAAATCCCGTTTGATCATGATGTGTGATATTTTCAATGGATTCTTAAAAATTTTAATTTTAGGATAGTTAACATACAGTGTTATATTCATTTCAGGTGTACAATATAGTGATTCAACAATTTCGTATATTCCTAAGTGCTCATAGAGATTAAGTGTACACTTCATACCCTTCACCTGTTTTACCCATCTCTACACCCACCTCCCTTCTGGTAACCATCTGTTTTGTTGTTCGTTGTGTTGTTTCTTAAATTCCACATGAGTGAAATCGTATGGTGTTTGTGTTTTTTTGACTCATTTTGCTTCCATTATACTCTCTAGATCCATTAATGTTGTAAATTTCAAGACGTCATTATTTTTTATGGCTAAATAATATTACATTGTATCTATATACCACATCTTTATTCATTCATATCGATGGACTCTTGGGTTGCTTCCTTATTTAGGCTATTGTAATAATGTTACAATAAACATACATGTGCATTTATTCTTTTGATTTAGTGTTTTTGTATTCTTTGGGTAAATACCCAGTAGTGTGATAGCTGGATCACAGGGTAATTCCATTTAAAAATTTTTGAGGAAACCCCCATACTGTTTTTTTACAGTGGCTGCACCAGTTTACATTCCCACCAAGAGTGCATGAGAGTTCCTTTTTTTCCAATCCTTGCCAAGCCTTGTTGCTTGTGTTTTTTATTTTAGTCATTCTGATAGACGTGAGGTGATATCTCATTGTGGTTTTGATTTGCGTTTTCCTGATGCTGAGTGATGTTGAGCATCTTTTCATGTGTCTGTTGGCCATCTGTATGTCTTTGGAGAAACGTCTGTTTGTGTCTTCTGCCCATTTTTAAATTGGATTATTTGTTTTTTGGGTGTTGAGTTGTATAATATCTTTATATATTTTGGATACTAACCCGTTATCAGATACGTCATTTGAAAATACCTTCTCCCGTTCAGTAGGTTGTTTTTTAGTTTTGTCGTTTGTTCGCTTTGCCTTGCAGAAGTTTTATTTTGATGTAGTCCCAATAGTTTATTTTTGCTTTTGTTTCCTTTGCTTCAGGAGACATATCCAGAAAACCGCTGTTAAGGCTGATATCAGAGAAATTACTGCCTGTGCTGTCTTCTAAGATTTTTATGGTTTCAGGTCTCACATTTAGGTCCTTAGTCCATTTTGAGGTTTTGTTTTGTTTTGTTTTGTTTGTATGGTGTAAGAAAATGGTCCAGTTTCATTCTTTTGCATGTAGCTGTCTAGTTTTCCCAACACCATTTGTTGAAGAGACTGTCTTTTTCCCATTGCATATTCTTGCCTCTATTGTCATAGATTAATTGACCATGTGATTGTGGGTTTATTTCTGGGCTCTCTGTTTTGTTCCATTGATCTATGTGTCTGTTTTTCTGCCAGTACCATAGTGTTTTAATTACTACAGCTTTGTAAGATATCTTGAAATCTTGAATTGTGATACCTCCAGTTTTGTTTTTCTTTTGCAAGATTGCTTTGGCTATCTGGGGTCTTTTGAGGTTCCATATAAATTTTAGGATTGTTTTTTCTAGTTCTGGGAAAAATACTGTTGATATTTTTGTTAGGGATTGCATTAAATCTGTAGCTTGCCTGCGGTAGTGTGGACATTTTAACAATATTTGTTCTTCCAATCCATGAGCATGGAATGTCTTTCCATTTGTTTGTGTGTCTTCAATTTCTTTCATCATTGTTTTATAGTTTTCAGAGGACAGGTCTTTTACCTCCTTGGTTAAGTTTATTTCTAGGTATTTAATTATTTTTGGTGCAATTGTAAATGGGATTGTTTTCTTCCTTTCTCTTTCTGCTGCTACATTATTAGTGTATAGAAGAGCAACAGATTTCTTTACGTTGATTTTGTATCTTGTGAATTCACTGAATTCATGTGTCATTTCTGGTAGCTTTTTTGTTGGTGACTTTAGGGTTTTCTACATATAGTATTCTGCCATCTGCGGTTAGTAAAAGTTTTACTTCTTCCTTACCAATTTGGAAGTCTTTTATTCCTTTGTCTGATTGCTGTGGGTAGGACTTCCAGTACTATACTGAATAAAAGTGAGAGTGGACATCCTTATCTTGTTTCTGACCTTAGAGGAGAAGCTCTCAATTTTTCTCCATTGAGTAATGATATTAGCTGTGTTTTTCATATATGGCCTTTATTATGTTGAGGTATGTTCCCTCTATACCTACTTTTTTTGAGGGCTTTTATCATGAATGAATGTTGTACTTTGTCAAGTGCTTTTTCTGCGTCTATTGAAATGATCATACAGTTTTTATCCTTCCTCTTATTGATGTGATGTATCATTTTGGTTGATTTGTGAATATTGAACCCACCCTTGCATCTCTGGATAAATTTCACTTGGTGAAATTTGATTTCATTCAATAATGATTCGTGGTGAATCATTATTTTTAATGTATTTTGGATTTGGATTGCTAATGTTGTTTTTTTTTTTTTTTTTTTTTAAAGATTTTTATTTATTTATTTGACAGAGATAGAGACAGCCAGCGAGAGAGGGAACACAAGCAGGGGGAGTGGGAGAGGAAGAAGCAGGCTCACTGCGGAGGAGCCTGATGTGGGGCTCGATCCCATAACGCCAGGATCACGCCCTGAGCCGAAGGCAGACGCTTAACCACTGTGCCACCCAGGCGCCCCTGGATTGCTAATGTAGAGAGCACAAGCAGGGGGAGCGGCAGAGGGAGAGAGAGAAGCAGGCTCTCCACCAAACAGGGAGCGCTATGTGGGGCTCGATCCCAGGACCATGAGATCATGACCAAAGCCTAAGGCAAACACTTAACGGCTGAGTCACCAGGGGCACCTCTTTGGTAGTGTCTTTATCTGGTTTTGATATCAGGGTAATGCTGGCCTCATAAAATGAATTTGGAAGTTTTCCTTTCTCTTCTGTTTTTGCAAAAGTCTGAGAAGAATAGGTATTAACTCTTCTAAATGTTGGGTAGAATTCACCAATGAAGCATCTGGTCTTGGACTTTTGTTTTTTGGGGAGTTTTTTGATCAGTGATTCAGTTTCATTGCTGATAATCCATCTGTTCAAATTTTCTGTTTCATCCCAATTCAGTTTTGAGAGATTACATCCATTTCTTCTGGGTTGTCCAATTCGTTGGTGTATTATTCTCTTATAATTCCTTGTATTTCATAATATTCTCTTATAATTCTTTGTATTTCTAAGATGTCAGTTGTTATTTCTCCTATTTTGTTTTTGATTTTATTTGGCTCCCTCCCCCTCTCTCCCTCCCTCCCTCTCTCTCTCTCTCTCACATTGTGTCTAAAAGTTTATCAATTTTGTTGATCTTTCAGAGAACCAGCTCCTGGTTTCATTGATCTATTCAATTTTTTTTTGTTTCTATATAATTTATTTCTGCTCTAATGTTTACTGTGTCCTTCCTTCTGCTGGATTTGGGTTTTGTTTGTTCTTGTTTTTCTAGCTCCTTTAGATGGAAGGTTAGGTTGTTTACTTGAGATTTTTCTTGCTTTTTGAGGTAGGTCTTTATTGCTATAAACTTCCCTCTTAGAACTGCTTTTGCTGCACTCCAAAGATTTTGGACTGTTGTGTTTTCATTTGTCCCCTTGTATTTTTTTTTATTTCTTCTTTGAGTCCCTGGTTGACCTATTCATTGTTTAGTAGCGTGTTATTTAACCTTCATGTATTTGTGCTCTTTCCAGTTTTTTGTTGTTGTTGTTGTTTTGGTGGTTGAGTTCTAGTTTCATAACATTGTGGTCAGAAAAGATGCATGGTATGACTTCAGTCTTTTTTTGGGTTTCTTCCAGAGGAAATTGTTTGACATGTAGCTGTAGATTTGGTGTGTCCATGAGAGGATGGGTGTTCAGGATTCTCCTACATTGCCATCTTGAACCAGAACCATTAGGGGCCATTTTAGAGGCTGCTTACCACAACCAGATTCAGAAAACCGTATAAACAATGTTAAGTATTTCTGATTTTATTCTAAAGGTTATAGGAAAACCATGAAAAAGTTTTAAACAGGGACATCATTTAATCAAACTAATGTTAAAAAAAAAAACCAAAACTTTGCCTAGGGTCAAGAATGGATAGGTTTGAGTGGATGCTATAGACCAGATAAGCGATGATTGGTATAGTACAGTGAGAGATCTGGTGGTTTGAACTTTAGTGGTAATCACGGAAATGGAAATAAGTGATGCATCCAAAGCACATCAATGATGTAAACTTAGTGGACCTAAAAGATAGCTTTGATGTGGGAGCTGTAAGGAAGGAGTCAAGGAAGATCTCAAGTTTCTGGCTAGAGCAGCAGGATGGATGGTGATGCTGTTTACTGGAATAGGACTACAGAAGCAATTGGGGGGGGTGACAAAGAGGGAGATGAGATGTTTTGGACTAGTTATGGTGACCGATGAGATAGTCAAGTTGTCATGTAGAATAGACAGTAGTTGGGTAGTTCTTCTGGTGTTTATCTTCTGACGTCTGAGCTGGATATACAGATTCAGGGGATATTATCATATGGTTGTAAATGATAACATGGTAGAAGTTGAAAGTACTTTATAGTAAGACAAGAAGAATGCCTAGTACCTACCATGGAGGAATTCCAATATTTAAGAGGAGGTGGAGCTGACAGGAAGTTAGGAGGAAAACTGGGATATGGTAGGGATACATTCCTTCCCATCTAGTGAAGAGTTTGTATTTTGGAATTCCTTCTAGCTTGAACTTAGTATAATCAGTGTTGAAGAAAAGACCTATCTAAGAGATAGCTTATTTCTTTGGTTTAACAAATATTTTTTGAGAATTATTTATGTGAAAGGCATTGTAGAGTATTGGAGGTGCAGAGTAAAATGGCACATACTAGCTGTCTCAGACAGTTTGACAAGTTGTTAGTATCTTCAGGGGTCACTGAGTCCTGATTCTTTTAATTGATTTTTTTAGTTCCAGAAACATGAGTTTTATCTATTTTCTCACAGATGAGCAGAAATCTGCTTTACATTAACCAAACTAGTCTGAGTCCCACTGGAAAACTGTCACTTTATTAATTTACAGTAAGAAATACAAATGTCAGCTGCCCAACAGTGCATTTTCTCCCCTCTCAGAAAGCCAGAATATTGTTTATTGAGCATAATACCAGTAAAGGAAGTTAAACACTGTGAATGTGTAGTTTTCTCAAGCTATAATAGTCTGTGCAAACTTTTCAGCCATGAGATATACCTGCCATAAAAATAAGGAACCAGGAGACTTACTGATGATATCTTAAGTCTTTTGCTTCTAAGTACCACCACCTTACATCCACACCCCCATACCTCTGCTCCTAATCCCATCTTGCTTCTCCTTGGTAAATATGAACAAACTCAAAATTAAATGTTAAAATTGTGATTATGTTAAAATCAGTTTTCTTATTTTGCTGTTGATTCATTTTGAATCCAGTTGTGTGTAATATCTTGAATATTCATGCTCAAGAAAGTAAAGCACTCAGCAAATTGGAATATGTTAGATTCCTCATGCCTACCCTAGATCCTTATGAGAAGTTAAAATATGGGTCAGATTTGAGTCCTGAGAGAGAGCCCAGGACGGCTACAAGGTTTTTTGTTTGCTTGTTTGTTTTTTTAACCTAATAGAAGGATAGAGTTGCCCTTTACCATGAAAGGGAAAGTTGTGAGGTGGGTAGAGTTGAGGGAAACAGTATCTGTTTTAGCTAATAAACATGAGATGCCTGTTATACTTCATGTGGAGATAGATGTTGATTACGCTGCTGGATATATGATTCTGAAGTTTAGAGGAGTCACCCAGGCTTCGTATTACATTTGTGTGTTTTTGGCACGCTGATGGTATTTAAAGATGAGATCACCAAAGTGATACAAGTAGAGAAAAGAAGGCCCAAAACACACCTGACCAGGGAGGAACCAACCAAAGAAAAGGAGCAGTTGTTGAAGCCGGAGAAAATGAATGATAGTAGTGTTCCAAAAGCCAAGTGAAAAGTGTTTCAAGAGTGAGAGAACATAGCAAGTGCTGAGGAAAGGGGCTGGATGTATTACAAAGAAGCATGAGGAAAAGGGGGGAGGGTTTGCAGATGTCTTTATCTTGATTGCGGTGATAGTGATGGTTTCATGGGTTTATATGCATGCCTTAATGAATTGTACATGTTACGTATGTACAGTTTATAGTATGTCACTTATATCTCAGTAAAGCTGTTTTTTTTTTTTTTTTTAAGAGATTTTATTTGGAAGAGAGTGCCTGTGCACAAGTTGGGGGAGGGGCAGAGGGAGAAGCAGACTCCCCTGCTGAGCAGGGAGCCCAGTCCTGGCCAGATCCCAGGACCCTGGGATCATAACCTGAGCCAAAGGCAGACGCTTAACCGACTGAGCCATCCAGGTGCCGCTCAGTAAAGCTGTTTTTTTTTTTTTTTTAAGAGATTTTATTTGGAAGAGAGTGCCTGTGCACAAGTTGGGGGAGGGGCAGAGGGAGAGGGAGAAGCAGACTCCCCTGCTGAGCAGGGAGCCCAGTCCTGGCCAGATCCCAGGACCCTGGGATCATAACCTGAGCCAAAGGCAGACGCTTAACCGACTGAGCCATCCAGGTGCCGCTCAGTAAAGCTGTTATAAAAAATTAAACATCCAGGGGTGTTTGGGTGGCTCAGTCGGTTAAGTGTCTGCCTTCAGGTCATGATCCCAGAGTGTCTGCATTGAGTCTTGCTTTGGGATCCCAGCTCAGTGGGGAATCTGCTTCTCCCTCTGCCCCTCCCCCTGCTCATGCTCGATCTTCCTCTCTCTCACAAATAAATAAAATCTTTAAAAAAAATTAAACATCCATTCATAGCTTAAAAAAAAAAAGGAAGTAATCAGCTGTCAAATCCTGTTGATAGGTCAAGAAAGCTGAGAATTCAGAATTGACTATGGGAAATAGCTGTGTCCTTGGTTACCTTAACTGGAATACCATCAGTGGTGTTGTGGGGATAAAAGTGATTTGTGTGAGTTCAAGAGTAGGAAGAGAGGAAGTGGAGACAGAGTACCCACAACTTTTTAGAAGTTTTGCTGAACAGAGAAGTTAGAAAACGAGACTAAGGGGAGAAGTGAATTCAAGAGGAAGCTGTTTGTTTTTAAGAGAAAAGTAATGACTTACAAAGATAGTATGGCTTGTTTTTATACCAGTGAGAATCAATCAACGGAAAGGGAGAAAATGATACTGTCTTATGAAAAAAAAAGGCTGTTGTAGGAAAGAATTGGTGGAGTGATACCCATATACTCCTTTGCCATCAGTCTTGAGAATTCTGGCCATAATAATGAAAATTAATTTACAAATCTGTTTGGATATGCTCTTTATTTTATTCATTGTTTATTTCAAAACTATGGGTTTTGTAGGTCACTTTTGAAGATATCTTTAAATCCATGTTTTTAGGTGTAGTAATCACCATATTTGATATTTTTCATCTTGCGCTGTTCTTAGGATTGGTACTTATTATATATTAGTATCTCATATTTTATTTCATAGTTATAATATCCATGCCTCCTCAAATAAAATATAGATCTTACAGTCCAGCCCTTAGCATGACTGTGATTTTTAGATAAATTACTGTTGTTAGCCTTAGCCATTGTTAAGAATCTTTTTTTAAAAGGATATGCTCTCCCTGTAATGTAACTATGTGAAACAGTTTTACTGAAGAATTTGATGAAGTAAGTTTTGAGCTTGTATTCTTAGGATTGATTGCTTTGGGGGTAGGAGAACGTTGTAATTTTTTTTAATTGATGTAATTTTTGCTTGGAGTTCCTTCACATTTTGTATTTGATAACTCTGACCATAATTGTTTCCATAGGTGATGGGAAATCTAGGAACTTTCAAAAGAAGCCTTTTATTCTCAGCTTTACCTTATCTGGGTTTTGAAGCATATCAAGTATTTTCCCAGGCTGCGGTGGTTCATGCCACAGCCAAAGGTAAGCCTAAGCTAAACATTTGGACTACTTAGAGTTAAGTATGTTAGTTATATTTTGTTAATAACTTTGAGTTATTTTTGAATAAGTAATGAAACTTTGTTCTACGCTCTATTCTCTATTCGTCATTGAGTTTGATTTTATATATAATATATATTATATCTGTGTGTATATCTCTTTGTGAATATATATATATATTCATATATATAGCTGTGTATATGTAATTTCTTCTAGCAACTAGAGCTCCTTCAGTGAGAAATACTCTGTTAAATACTTTGTAGTTTTATGGGACCCTTGGGCTAAGAATTTTTTTTTACATTTTTAAGGGGTTTAGGGATTAGGGGGAGAGGGATATACCACAGAGACTATATCTGGCCCTATGACACAATAATTCTTTTGTTTCCTTAATTCCAAGGTATTACACTCTTCTTGATATAGTTAAGAAAGGCCTAATTACTTTGAGGTAAAAGTATTTTTTTTACAAATAAAATGCAGTTTAGTACTAAATATCAAATAACTGATTGAAAAGTAGAAACATTCTATCAGATTTCTTATTTGGTATACTATAGATAAATATATATCAAGACTTGCCATATTTAAAAGAAACCAGTTGTGTGTGTTGACAGGCAAAATTTCAGTATATTAGATATATTAGTATATTGATTTATGGATTAAGCTTTTTTGTTTTTTATAGTCCCCACCTTTTAATCATTAAGAAGTGTTTGGGGAAAGAGGCAGAGATTTTATTTTTAATAGATGTTCTTATTAAAGTTGTGATAGGTGAATTTGAGAATATTAGCTAAAAATTACTAGTTATTGATTTCAATTTCCCATAATCATTCTTGTCTTTAAAAGAGCAGATAAGGGGCACCTGGGTGACTCAGTCGGTTAAGTGACTGCCTTTGGCTCAGGTCATGATCCCAGGGTCCTGGGATTGAGTCCCACATTCCGTTCCCTGCTCTGCAGAGAGCCTGCTTCTCCCTCTGCCTCTTTCTCTGTCTCTCATGAGTAAAATAAAAATAAAATCTTAAAAAAGATAAATAGAGCAGATAATTGAGAATTGCTGTGTTTTTGTTTTATCTTTCCTTTTTTTCTTAAATGTATAATTTATATGACAGATAAAGTAGAGGACTTGGTTCCCTAGACTCTTCATCTAACTTCAGTTCTCACAGTAACCTTGTAAAGTAGTAAGGACAAACTATATTATGACATAATATTTTTTTAAATGTATCAGAGATGTGCCCAGTGGTTGCAGTTTTAATATTTTTCTGTGTGTGTGTGTGTGTGTGTGTGTGTGTGTGTTCTATTCTAGGTGTTTTTGTTTTGTTTTTGTTTTTTATTTTTATTTTTTATTTTTATTTTTAAAGTAAGCTCTATAGCCAACATGGGCTGGAACTCAGGACCCGATCAAGAGTCAGGAGCTCTGGGGCGCCTGGGTGGCGCAGTCATTAAGCGTCTGCCTTTGGCTCAGGGTGTGATCCCGGCGTTCTGGGATCGAGCCCCACATCAGGCTCCTCCGCTAGGAGCCTGCTTCTTCCTCTCCCACTCCCCCTGCTTGTGTTCTCTCTCTCTCTGGCTGTCTCTGTCTAATAAATAAATAAAATCTTAAAAAAAAAAAAAAAAGAGTCAGGAGCTCTACTGGCTGAGCCAGCCAGGCTCCACCCATTATAGTATTAACTTTTGAAAAAGAAGCTCACAGTTTAACTTCTTCAAAGTCAAAGTGTCAGAGCAGAGATTAGAACGCTAATCAATTTTTTTTTTTTGGTGTCACACTTAGTTTCAATGTGCTTTAGCACCCTTTCCTTACAGAAATGAGTGCAAAGATGTAGTGCCTTCCCTGAGGCACTTTGAAAGGCAAAGCTGAAATTAACTTTAGCTTTAATGGTAATAGTCCATTTTTTCAAAAGTGCCTTTATTTAAAATTACTGCAGGTTCAGTAAATTAAAAAACATTTTAAGGTGCTGGATCCTTGTGGGAGCTGCACAAGCTGGGCGTGGTTTTGCGCAGCGGCAGTAGCAAGCTGGGTGGGGGGTGGGGGTGCAGTGCGTTAAACCTTCAACTGTTTCCTTACTTTGCGCTTCAAAGAACTTTGATGCGGCTTTCCTCCATTGCCTTCCTTCACCTCTTGAGCCAGCCGCTATGAGCTGGGCTGGGGGAGTCCTGTGGGCAAGCCGAAGACTAGGCCCTGTAGGAGCTAGTGTCTTTTGCCTAGGGATGGCTCTGCGTCCCTGCCAGGTGGCATGCACCGCCCTCAGGGACAGTTGGTCCTTCATCCCTGTCTCCAAGATGGCAACTGTCACATGCAAACTTATTAAGAATTTCACTTCAGAGAATACCATTTACCACAATAAGATCTCTATTATAGGAACTGGCTCAGTTGGCGTGGCATGTGCTATCAGCATCTTATTAAAAGGCTTAAGTGATGAACTTGCCTTTGTGGATGTTGATGAAGGCAAACTAGAGGGTGAGACAGTGAATCTTCAACATGACAGCTCTTTCATGAAAATCCCAGATACCATTTCCAGCAAAGATTACCATGTCACTGCAAACTCCAACCTAGTGATTATCACAGCAGGTGCACGCCCAGGAAAAGGAGAAACACACCTTGATGTAGTCAAGAGAAATGTGTCCATCTTTAAATTAATGATTTCCAACATTACCCAGTATAGACCCCAGTGCAAAATGATAATTGTTTCCAATCCAGTGGATATCTTAACTTAATGTAGCTTGGAAGTTGAGTGTGTTTCTCCAAAACCGTGTTATTGGAAGTGGCTGTAATTTGGACACTGCCCGTTTCTGTTTCTTTATTGGCCAAAGACTTTGTATCCACTCAGAAAGCTGTCATGGATGGATCCTTGGAGAACATGGAGACTCAAATATACCTGTGTGGAGTGGAGTTAACATTGCTAGTATCCCCTTGAAGGATCTGAATTCAGATATAGGAACGGATAAAGATCCTGAGCACTGGGGAAATGTCTACAAAGAAGTGATAACTACTGTGGCTATGAGATGGTTAAAATGAAAGGTTATGCTGATTGGGCTGTTGGCCTATCTGTAGCTGATTTAACAGAAAGCATTTTGAAGAATCTTAGGAGAGTACATCCAGTTTCCATGATGACTAAGGGCCTCTGTGGAATAAATGAAGTATTCCTTAGTGTTCCTTGTATCCTGGGAGAGAATGGTATTGCAAACCTTATTAAGATACAGCTGACCCCTGAAGAGGAGGTTCGTTTGAGAAAGAGTGCAGAAGAACTTTGGGAAATTCAGAAAGAGATCAAGCTTTGAAGTTTATAGCTACCATCCTGAAGTTATTAAAGGAGAGATAGTAGTCGTAGGATTGTATATCAAACTTTTGAATAAACTTGAATTTGTGTGTGTGTGTGTGTGTGTGTGTAGTTGCTATTTGGTCTAAATGTATGATGTATGTGTTTAACTTGTTACAGAAATTCTTTTTCTTTTCTTCCAGTATATGCTAATTCTTTCATTCTGGCTGGCTTATACATATGTTCATTTATATGCTGTTTAAAAAAAAAGTTATAACTTCCTCTACAAATGTAAACATAAAAGTTTATACAGAAAACTCTAAATGTTAGTTCCAGTCCTAACTCCAAATGAAACCTAAAATATATAGAGATCATATTTTTTTTACCTTGGAAAATGATCCATGTTTCTATAAAACTATAATTTCACAGTCCTTACAAGTTTTACTTTGTCATATATATCTCTGCTATTTGCTATATTGTGATCTTTATTTTTCATATTTTTTAGGAAATGGTCTTCAGGTGATTCCGTTCATCAAAACTGCTTACGTCTCTTTAGGCCTGCTTCATGCTCATTGAGACCAATATTTTCATTGAGGAAAATATTTTTTCCTTTTTCATTTACTGGGATACAATCATCTTTTGATTCATGTTTTTTAGAAATTAAGGGCATATATATATATATATATTTTTAAGAAAGTTCAGCAAGGTTGCTGGATTCAAGACAAACTTTATTTTTTAAACAGGATTTTTTTTAAAGATTTTATTTATTTATCTGAGAGAGAGCTCAAGTAGAGGGAGTGGTAGGCAGAAGGAGAGGGAGAAGCAGGCTTCCCTCTGATCAGGGAACCCGATGTGGGGCTTGATCCCAGGACCCGGAGATCAACTGACTGAGCCACCCAGGCGCCCCCAAGGGCATACATACATATGTTTTGACATTTCAGTTGGATGGGGCTGTGGGACTCTTTTTAAAAATGGTAACTTCTGTATTTACCACAGGATAGGGCAAATACCCACTTGTTGGCTGTAATTGAAGAACTCCAGTAGAAAGTTTCATTATTTCTTTAAAATAGACAAAATTTAAAGCCCTTCAAGATACGCTAATACAGTCACAGTACTCGTGTGTGTGTGTGTGTGTGTGTGTGTGTGTGTGTGTGTGTGAACGTTCACTTGTAAAATGCCTAAAAGATAATTAAAAGCGGCCCATCTTAAATAAAGGTCCTTCATATAATCATTTCAGTTGTCTCTTTTCATATACTTTCATTGATTCCTCTTTGATGAATCTACAGAACCGAGGTCAGTGCTCCTTCATCTGTATTCCTTTGTGCTACTACAGGGCATCTTTAGAGGCACTACTTCCAATACTGATGAGACACAGTATTGTTGGTATGAAAAATTTGCCTGAAATTTTGATGATGATGTTGCTACTTAGAGCCTTCTAGCATCTAGAAAAATCCGAGTATCTGGAGAATCTAGATACTTGTTTTCTACTTTGTAATTTCTGTAGGGAGAAATTTCCAGAAATAGAACGATTTTGCTTACTTTGAGGAGTAGAGTATTTCTTTTTGTCCAGATATATCTTACATGGCTAAGAGTACACTTAGCAAGAAAAACTAGAAGACCAAAGGTTACTAACTTACGTCATATCAGTGATATTTTTTAAAATTCTAAGAGTTATGATTTTGTGCATATTCATTTTAGGCTTAATTTAGATTTTATTGTACAGTTGAATTAATATTTCAGTTCATCTTGGGGTATTCATTATTAAATTGAAAAGTAATTTACTTTAAAAGTTTAGTCCACTTTAACAATATGGTCTCTTTATGTCAGTAACATAGCTTATTTTTAAATATTTTCAGGAAAAGTACAGAGCATTAGCCAAGTAAAAAACCCACATAGCTGATTTGCAGATATGAGTGATCTACATGCTCCTAACCTAGTGCCTGTGTGTGTTTGTAGTATCAGAGTAAGTGCATTTGTTCCTTGTAAATTGCGCACTGTATGATTTTAGAAATTTCTGTTTAAGAATCAAGAAAAAAATACGTATTTAAAGCCTGGATATTATAGCTTATGGTACTATACTGTATAATAAAAAAATAGATAAGTGATTTAAGAAGTTAAGAAAGAATAGTACACCCAAAAAGGATTTAAACTATTTTAAATTATTCACTTAATTTCTATATTTTTCTTTTAATTACATGGGTGATTATATGTAGCATTCCTACATTATATTAAGGACAGTAATCTCTATCAGTCTTCTGAGAAAGTCTGAGAAAAATCAATGAATAGAATTAAATGTAACTTTGTTATTTACACATACCATGTATACATTCAAAATGCCAGATCAGTATATTTAATATTGTGTAAGTTTTCTGTCACAGCAGCTGTCACAAATTACCACAAACTCAGTAACTTTAAACAGCATAAATTTATTACCTTACAGTTCTATAGTTCAGAAGTCCAAAGTGGGTCCCACTGGATTAAAATCAACAAGTTGGGAAGGCTGTGTTCCACTCTTTAGGGGAGAATCTCTTTCCTTGTTTTCAGTTTCTAAAGGTTTTCCACATTCCTTGGCTAAAGACCCCTTTCCTCCATATTCCAGGGTAGTAATCATTTCACTCTGGCCTTGTTTTCATTGTTATACCTCCTCTGACTTTCTTCTTCTGCCTTCCTCTTCCACTTTGAAGGACTCTTGTGATTATATTGGGCCCCCTGGCTAATCCAGGATCATTTCCTGTTTTAAGGTTAGCTGATGAACAGCCTTAATTCTAGTTACAAACTTAATTCCCCTTTGCCATGTAATCTGTACGTTTTCACAGATTCTCGGGATTAAGATGTAGACATTTTTAGGGCCATTATTCTGCCTACCACAAATAATCTTCAGGTTGTTGGGACACGTGGCTGGCTCAGTTGGTGGCGACTCTTGATCTGGGTTGTAAGTTTGAGCCCCAGGTTGAGTGTAGAGATAACTTAAAAAAAATAAAATCTTAAAAAAAAAATCTTCGGGTTGTTATAACCTTAATTTGGAGAGTCAGCCACTGATAAAAATGTACAATAAAATGGAAGCAAACTTAAGAAAATCAACCAACCATATGAATATTGAACTATGGCACCAACCACACTGAAGTAGGATTAAAGAAGAATTTGCTCTTGTCGTTTAATTTTTCCAAAGCTAATTTTTAAATTACATTATGATGTTAACTTAGTAAAAAATACTTTACATAGTTCTGTCAAATTCAGGAGATTTTTTTTTCTGGTCTAGGTTTTAATTTTTCAAAAACTAAAAATTCAACCTCAAATACACTATTATCAATTAAAGTGTACTAAGGTAAATAATAAACTTAATTGAATATATTGAAATGTTGGCTTATATGTAATATAAGTACTAAGTAATACAGTACCCTTACAGAAGACAAATATGTATGTTCCTTATTGTAATAATTGGAATATCCTGAAATTCAAGCTTACTGTTTTTTTTCAGGAACTAGTCAACTTTTTTTAGAGCATTACATTGTCTATAAGGTTTATATATTTTGTAGTAATGTTAATTACAAGTTATTGAGTTCGTTGGAGTAGGGGGAGAGGGGAGAAGCTGAGCAGGGAGCCCGACCGGGACATGAGACCTGATCCCAGGACCCTGAGATCATGACCTGAGCCAAAGGCAGCCACTTAACCGACTGAGCCACCCAGGCACACCTTGATGACAAATGTGACTCTTTCATAACAGTGTCTGTATAAGTTAGGTCGTAAATAGAATCTAGTGAAACAGTGTGGTGCAATCCATGCAAATTAATAATTTTCAGTGCTGGAAGTGGATGTTCTGTCATTTTCTGCAGTGGATGGCACTTCGCTACAATAACAAAGTGTGTATGTGTGTGTGTGTGTGTGTGTGTGTGTGTGTGTGTGTGTGGAGGGTAAGGGTACCATAAATTCCTCACTGGAAATTGCTTTCTTCATTTTCAAAAATGTATCATATTTCATTAGTTCCACAATAAATTTTCTATTTTTTTTTAATTTCTCTGGTTTCAATAAATCACTTACTGTGATAGCTTCATCCTTATCTCTACTACACTTACATCTAGAGTCTTCAGATTTTCTGATCCTTCTTTGTAGGTGATTTTTATATGTAATTTCTTTTGCTTGTATTTGAAAATGTTTGTTTCTTAGAATTGTTGTCATTTGTCTTGGGAAGACCTACTTTATTGTGTCTTTTTTTCATTTTTAGTCTTCAGAGTTGAAGAAATTCTCGAACAAGCAGACTACCTATATGAGAGTGGAGAAACAGAAAAACTTTATCAGTTGCTGACCCAGTACAAGGAAAGGTAGGCAACGTATGATAAGCCTGCTTTCAACATTTTTGTTATTTAACAATTAAAATGATTCTTGGTGCTTGAAATTTTCATAATTAAGTTTTTACTGCAAAACAATATTTTTTAGAGTTTAATTTATAGTATGTTTCTTACAGTAAATGATTCACAGGTGCTACATGTATCTCATTGATTTAGAAAAGATGATTCTCCTTACTCATTCTAGTAGAATATTGAAGTATTTTTTCCATTTTGTTATTTTGCTTCAGATCATAGGAGCTAGTTGTTGAATATATGGTTATCTATATTGTATATTTCTCATTTTTTAAAGAATTTCTTATTGACATAAGATGTAAATGAATTAGGATGTTTGTATGGCATCACTGAATAGTATCTGTGTATCACTTTAGAAGCAGTTTTTTAGAGAAACTAAAAATACCTCCTTTTTCTATTTTTAGTACTAGATTTCATGTTTAGTCCAGAGTATCAGTGTGCAGTCAGTTTTGGGGAGGATGCAGGTGGAAGGAGATTCGGCCCTATAAAGTAGGTTTAATAGGGCTAATTTGGCATTTCCAGATCACGAATCTACCTATTTCTAAACTAAAAATATTGAGTCATTTTCAGCTACCTTTCTTAGATTCCTAAGACCAGTTCTGTCTTCATGACCCATCGATTTTACTTCCTAAATACCTGTAGAATCCACTCTTTCTTTCCCATTTTTCCCTTAATTACTTGTAATGTCATGTTTGGCATTTTATAGTCATTTCAGTAATTACTTGAAAAGTAAGCTGTAAGATAGTTACTCCATCTTTATTTAATTATAAATATACTATTGCTACCTTTAGTTTCAAAATTTTATGTGAATACCGTTTTTTGTTAAATATATAATGGGCTTAAAGGCAAACGTTTAATAAAAAGGATAAAAGGGAGTTTTGATGTTTTTTATTTTATTTTATTTTTATTTATTTATTTATTTAAAGATTTTATTTATTTATTCGACAGAGATAGAGACAGCCAGCGAGAGAGGGAACACAAGCAGGGGGAGTGGGAGAGGAAGAAGCAGGCTCATAGAGGAAGAGCCTGATGTGGGGCTCGATCCCACAACGCCGGGATCACGCCCTGAGCCAAAGGCAGACGCTTAATGACTGAGCCACTTAGGCGCCCCTATTTATTTATTTTTTAAAAGGTTTTATTTATTTATTCATTTGAGAGAGAGCAAGAGTGAGAGAGCACGAGCAGCGGTTGGGGAGCAGCAGCAGGAGAGGGAGAAGCAGGTTCCCCACTGAGCAGGGAGCTCAATGCTGGGCTCCATCCCAGAACCCTGGGATCATGACCTGAGCTGAAGCAGACATTTAACTGACTGAGCCACCCAGGTACCCCAGGAAGTTAGTATTTTAGATAACATAGGAGAGTTAATATTTATGTATAATATTGGATATTTTGTAGAAAATTTTAGCAAATAAAGTTATGTGAAAATATGGCATTGTGAATAATGGCTTTTGATACTGCTATATCTTCGCTGACCTGGAAGACCATATGTATTCATTAGTGATGTGACCTTTAACAGTTGTTAAATGTGAGCTTAAATGGTTATTTTAATTTCAAATTAGTGAAGATGCAGAGTTACTGTGGCGACTGGCACGGGCATCACGTGATACAGCTCAGCTTAGCGGGACCTCAGAAGAAGAGAAAAAACTCTTGGTCTATGAAGCCCTAGAGTATGCGAAAAGAGCACTAGAAAAAAATGGATCCAGTTTTGCAGCTCATAAGGTGAGGTGCTTAAAGTAATGAAACTGTTACCATGTGAGAGGTACATTGCTCTATATTTGTTTTATTATTCCTAATTTACAGAGAAAAGAAAATTTGTCTATTTTAAAGAAATAAGATTTATTTTTGTAACATTTTTTCAAAAAGATGTTTTTTTCTTTGCGTTCTTGAACATTTTTTCTAACTTTTTTAGTGTGTCGATAAATTACTTTTGTGATTTTTAAACAAAAGTGTTAGTTGTTTCATGAATTGCTTGTATCTTTATTCCTAGTAGTATAAGCACTTGACAGATGTTTACTCATTTTCCTCACATTATATTTCTGTTTTATGAAAGGGTGAGAATAGAGCAGCTGGACAGCTAAGACCTAGTATACTTTCACATGTAACTCTGCTAGTTCCTGAATTTCCTAACTGGTTTAGAATGATGTTTTTCAGTTGGCACTGTGGGGACACATGGGGACATCATTGGTATTTTGGAATAGGACATCACTTCATGATGTTGGACTCTCCTCAGTAGATCTGCCAAGTCATTGTGACAACCAAATTCCATCACCACCTATTTCCAAATGTTCCCTTTAGGGGCTAATCTCCCTTAACACCCCACTAATATTGGTTTATATTAAAAATAAAACTGATATGGATTCCTTAAATTTGTTGAGATTTGTTTTATGGCCCAGAATATGGTCCATCTTTGTAAATGTTCTTTGTGCACATGAAAAGAATGTTTATTCAGCTATTGTTGGGAGTATTTTATAAATGTCATTCAGGTCAGGTTGGTTGATAGTGTTCAAGTTTTTTGTATCCTTACTGATTTTATATCTACTTGTTCTATAAATTATTGAGAGAGGCATGTTGAAATGTCCAAGTACAATTGTAGGTTTGTCTGTTTCTTTGCAATTTTATTACTTTTTGCAGCATATATTTTAAAGTTTCTGTTAGGAATATAAACATTTAGGATTATTATATTTTCTTGATGCATTAACCTCTTTATCACTCTAAAATGATCCCCTTTATTTTTGAAATACTCTTGGTTTTATCATCCACTTTGTCCGATATTAACATAGCAGCTCTTGTTTTCTTTTGATTAATGTTAGCATGTTATATTCTCTGTTCTTTTACTTATAACAGTGTCTTTATATTTAACATGTACTTGTAAACAGGTGATTTAGTCTTGCTTTTATTTTTACTTATATATTTCACATTACGTAAAATTCATCATTGTAATACATATACCTCAGTGGTTTTTCGTATTTTCTCTGTGTTGTGCAGCCATCAGCACTAATTCCAGAATATTTCTGTTACCCCCAAAACAAACCCTAAACCTACCAGTTAATCCCACTTCTCCCCTGCACCTGTCCCCTGGCAAGAAGTAATCTACTTTCTGTTTCAATGAATTTTCCTATTCTAGACATTTCATATAAATGGAATTACAGTAGCTGGCCTTTATGTGTCTGGCTTCTTTCCCTTTGCATAATATTTTCAAGGTTCATCCATATTGAGTATGTGACAGTACTTCATTTTTTTATGACTGAATAATATTCCATTTTATGGATATACGAGTTCTGTTTATCAACTGGTGAACATTTGGGGTGTTTCCACTTCTTGGCTGTTATGAATAAGACTGCTGTATACAATTGTGTACAAGTTTTTGTGTGAACATTTGCTTTTACTTCTTTTTTTTTCTTATGGAGGTAAATTCACACAGCATAAAAATCACCCATTTTATAAGTGCACAATACGGTGGCATTTCATACATTTATAGTGTTGTACAACCATTACCTCTAGTTCCAGAATATTTTTGTCACCCCAGAAGGAAACCCCATTAAGTCCAATTAAGTAGTCACTCTCTATTCCCTCTTATTCCCCTAACAGCTGCTAAACTGCTTGCCGTGTCTATGGCTATACCTACTCAGGATATTTCATAGAAGTGTAATCATACAGTATGGGATCATTTGTGTTTGACATCTTTCACTTACCATGTTTTTGAGGTCCATCCATATTGTAGCATGCCTCAGTATTGAATATTTGTTTTTATGGATGGATAACATTCTGTTGTATGGATACATCATGTTTTGTTTACCCATTGATTAGCTGATGGACATTTGGGTTATTTCCACACTTTTGGCTATTGTTTATAGTGTAAATAACATTCATGTAACATTCATGTACAAGTATTTTTTTAAATACCTGTTTTCAGTTCTTTTGAGTATATATCAAGGAATGGACTTTGCTGGGTCATATGTGATTCTGTGTAATTCTTTTTTTTTTTTTTTTTAAGATTTATCTTGTGGGGTAGAGAACTCAGAGAGAGCGAGCAGACTCCCTGCTGAATGCGCAGGGAGCTTGATGTGGGGTTCGATCTCACCATCCTGAGATCATGACCCGAGCTGAAGGCAGACATTTAACCATCTGAGCCACCCAGGCGCCCCAGTGTAATTCTTTTGGAAGAACTGTCAAATTCTTCATCGAAGCAGCTATATCATTTCATATTGCTACTAGCAATGTGAGGGTTTCATACCACATCCTTGCTAACACTTGTAATTGTCCATTAAAAAAGATTAAATCTAGTGGGTGTGAAGTGGTGTCTTACGGTTTTGATGGACATTTTCCTATTGAATAATGATACTGAGCATCTTTTCATATGCTTATTGGACATTGTGTATCTTCTTTGGAGAAATGTCTATTCAAATTCTTTGCCCATTTTTCAACTAGGTTTGTCTTTTTATTGTTGAGTTTTAAGAATATTTTCTGGTTATTAGTCTCTTGTTAGAAACATGATTTGCAAATATTTTCTCCCATTCTATGGATTGTCCTTTTACTTTCTTGATGATGAGCTTTGATGTACAAGTTTTTAATTTTGAGGAAGTCCAGTTTAGTTTTCTTTGATTGCTTGTGCTTTTGGTGTCATATCTAAAAAACAGATTTTCACCTATGTTTGTTTCTAAGAGTTTTATATTTTTTATCTCTTAGTTTAGGTCTTCGATCCTTAAAAGAGTTAGCTTTTATACATGGTTGAGATAGGAGTTCAAAGTCATTTTTTTGCATGTTGAGATAGAAGTTCAAATTCCGTTTTTTGCATGTAAATATCTAGTTGTCCCAGCACCCTTTGTTGAAAAGACTGTTCTTTCTCCATTTTCATCTTTGATCAAAATCAGTTGAACATAAATGTATAAGTTTATTTTTGAAATCTCAATTCTATTTTATTGGTCTAAGTGTAGACCTGTAGGTCTTTGTGCCAGTATCACAATGTCTTGATTACTATATCTTTGTGGTAAGTTCTGAAATAAGGAACTGTGAGTCTTCTAGGTGTTTTTTTTCAAGACTGTTTTGACCATTCTGAGTTCCCTCAATTTCCATACATATTTTAGGATCAGCTTGTAAATTTCTGCAAAGAAGCCAGTTGGATTTTTGATAGGGATTACCTTGAATCTGTAGGTTAGTTTGGGGAGTATTGCTATCTTAACAGCATTATGTCTTCCAATCCACAGATGTGTGTTGTCCATTTATTTAGATCTTTTTCTTCTTTCAACAGTGTTTTGTAATTTCAGTCTTCAAGTCTTGTACTTCTTTGGTTAAACTTATTCTTTAAGTATCTTATTCTTTTTGATGCTATTGGAATTCTTAATCTCATTTTCAGATTGTTCATTGCTACTGTATAGGAGTGCAACTAATATTTGTATATTAATTTTATATCCTGTAGCTTTGCTGAACTCATTTATTGGTTCTGCTAGTTGTTATGTAGATTATTTAGTTTTTTTCTATATTATGAACATGTCTATAAATAAACTATCCATACATAGTTTTACTTTTTCTTTTTCAATCTGTTCACCTATTATTTCTTTATCTTGCTCAATTTCCCTGGCTAGAATGTCAGTGCAGCGTTGAGTAGAAGTGGCAAGAGTGGATATCTTTGTCTTGTTTCTGATTATAGGAGGGTAGCTATAGGCTTTCACCTTTTACTATGTTAGCTGTGGGTTTTCCGTAAATGCTTTTTATCAGATTGAGAAAGTTCCCTTCCATTCCTGGTTGTTGAGTGTATTTATCATGAAAGGGTGTTGGATTTTGTCAGATGCTTTTTTTCTGTGTTTGTTGAGATGATCATGTTGGCCCCCCCCTTCATTCTATTAATGTGGTATCTTACATTAATTGCTTTTCATATGGTGAACCAACCTTGTATTTTGGGATAAATCCCGCTTGGTCTCGTTGTGTAATCCTTTTCAATTCAGCTTGCCATTATTTTGTTGAGGAATTTTACATCATAAGAGACACTACTCTTTAGTTCTCTTTTTTCTTTTTCTCTGATTTTATTGAGAAAGAATTGATATAACGTTGTGTAAGTTTAAGGCATACAGCATGATGATTTGGTTTGCACATATTGTGAAATGATTGCCACAATAGGTTCAGCTGATATCTATCTGCTAACATAGATGCAGTAAAAAGGAAAGAGAAAAAAAATTTTTTTTCCTCGTGATGAGAACTCTAGGGTTTATTCTCTTACAAACTTTTTTTACATAGCATACATCAGTATTAGCTGTAGTCTTCACCTTGTACATTACATCCATAATACAGTTCACCCTTGAACAAGATGGGGAGAAGGGTGCTGATTCCTGTGCAGTTGAAAATCTGCATATAACTTTTGACTCCCCAAAAACGCAACTACTAATAATCTGTTAACAGGAAGCTTTAATGATAACATGAAATAATCAGTACATGTTTTGTATGTTGTATGTCTCACATACTGTATTTTTACAATAAAGTAAGTTACAAAAAAATAGAATATTCCAAAAAAAATGATAAGGAAAATAAATTTACAGTACTGTATTTCTCAAAGGATATCTGTGTATAAGTGGATCTGCATAGTTTAAATTTGTGTTGTTCAACTGTATTTGTCTTATAACTGGGAGTTTGGTACCTCTTGACCACCTTCCTCCAACGCCCCCTCCCCTGCCTCTCTGCCTGGTAACCACAAATCTTATGATTGTTTTTTTTTTTTTTTTTTTTTAAGATTCTATATGTAAGTGAGATCATACAGTATTTTTATTTCACTTAGCATAATGCCTTCAGAGTCCATCCATGTTATTGCAAATGGCAGGATTGCCTTGTTTTTTATGGTTGAATAATATTTCAGTGTGTGTGTGTGTGTGTGTGTGTACACACAACTAATTTATCTGTCATCTGTTTATCTGTACTTAGGTTGTTTCCATTTTGGCTATTGCAAATGTTGCTATGAACATGGAGGTGTAGGTATTTTTTCAAGTAGGTTTTGGGGTTTTTTTTGGATAAATTCTCAAGTGGAATTGCTGGATCATATGGTAATTGTATTTTTAATTTTTTGAGGTTTGGCTATACCAATCGGTATTAGCTATACCAATTTAGAATCCCAACAGTGCATAAGGATTCCCTTTTCTCCACATCCATGCCAGCATTTACCTCTTTTTGATGATGGATATTTTAGCAGGTGTGAGATGATAACTTCATTGCTGCTTTAATTTGCATTTCCTTAATGACTTGATGTTGAGCATCTTCTGTTGGCCTTTCCTGTATCTTCTTTGGAGAAATGTCTGTTTAGGTCCTCTGCCCATTTTTAAATTGTGTTATTTGGTGTTTTGCTATTGAATTATATGTAATTGTATGAATTATAATTCAGATATTAACCCTTTATTAGATATATTGTTTGCAAATATTTTCTCCATTCGGTAGGCCTTTTCATTTGTTGATGGTTTCTTTTCCTATGCTGAAGTTTTTTAGTTTGATATAGTCCCACTTGTTTATTTTTTATTTTGTTGCCCTGTGCTTTAGGTGTCATATCCAAAAAATCATTACCAAGACCCATGTCAAGAGACTTTATTCCTCTTTTCTTCTAGGAGTTTCATAGTTTCAGGTCTTACGTTTAAGCCTTTACCTCATTTTGAGTTAATTTTTGTGAGTGGTATAAAATGTGTCTAGTTTTATTCCTTTACATGTGAAAATCCAGTAATCCAGTGCCATTTTTGTAGTTTGTCCTTTCTCAATTGAATATTCCTAACTCCCTTGTCAAATATTGCTGACTACATATTCTTGAGTTTATTTCTGGGTTCTCAGTTCTGTTCCATTTGTCTATTTGTTTTTATGTCAGTACCATACCATTTTAATGACTGTAGCTTTGTAGTTTAGCTGCTTCTTTTTCTCAGGATTTCTTTGGCTATTCTGGGTCTTTTGTGGTTCCCTCTAAGTTTTAGGTGTATTCTTTTCTACTTCTGTAAAAAATGCCATTGGTATCTTGATAGGGCATTGACTCTATAGATGGCTTTTGGTAGTATTGCTATTTTAACAGTATTCTTCCAGTGTGTGAACATGGGCTATCTTTTCCATTTATTTATATCTGATTTCTTTCACATGGGTTATCTTTCCATTTACTTATATCTGATTTCTTTCATCGTTATCTTGCAGTTTTCACAGTAGAGATCTTTCATCTTCTTATATAAATTTATTCCTATTTGATTTTGATCCTCTTGTAAATGGAAACTGTTTTTCAGAAAATTTGTTGTTAGATTATAGAATTGTTACTGATATTTGCATGTTAAATTTATATCCTGCAGCTTGACTGAATTCATTGATTAGATTAAACAGCGCTTTTTTTTTTTTTTTTTAGTCTTTTGGACTTTCTATATATAAAATTATGTCATGTGCAAATAGAGACATTTTTACCTCTTCATTTCCAAATCTGATACCTTTTATTTTTTTTCCTTGCCTGATTGCTCTAGGTAGGACTTCAAGTCCTCTGTTGAATAGGAGTGGTAAGAGTGAGCAAGCACCATTGTCTTGTTCTTTTTTTTTTTTTTAAGATTTTATTTATTTATTTGAGAGAGAGAAAGTGAGCAGGCAGGAGCAGACAGTGGGGAGAGGCAGAGGGAGAAGCAGACTCCCAGCTGAGCAGAGAGGCCAACACAGGGCTCGATCCCAGGACCCTGAGATCATGACCTGAGCGGAAGGCAGCTGCTTAACTGACTGAGCCACGCAGGTGCCCCACCCTTGTCTTGTTCTTGGTCTTAGAGGAAAATTTTCAACTTTCATCATTGAGTATGATGTTAGCTGTGGGTTAATCACATATGGTCTTTATTATGTGGAGATACATTCCTTCCATCTCTAATTCAGCTCGTTGGGAGTTAATCATGAATGGATGTCAGGTTTTGTTATATGTTTTTTCTGTATCTATTAAAATGATCATATGATTCTTTTTTTCTATTAATGTGATGCATCACATGATTGATTCATGTATATTGAATTATTCTTGCTTTCCAGGGATAAATCCCACTTGATTGTGGTGAATGATCTTTTTAATGTTCTGCTGAATTCAGTTAGTATTTTATTGAGAATTTTTGCAACTATATTAGGTTTCTTTTATTGTGATGTTTTGTGATGGTTTTGATATCAGTAACACTGGTGTCACAGAATACTTAAGAAATGTTCATTGTTTTTCTATGTTTTGGAAGAGTTTAGAGAAGCTTGGTGTTAATTTTCTTTAAACATTTAGTAGAATTTGTCAGTGAAGTCATCTGATCCTGGTGTTGGCTTTGCTGGAAGTTCTTTTGCCCACTAACTCTGTAGTATTACTTATTATTCATTTGTCAGATTTTTTGTTTATTCTTAAGTCAATTGGATTGTTGTTTCTAGGAATTTTTCATGTTTGCTAGGTCGCTTAATCTGTTGCCATACAATTGTTGCTACTATTACCTTATGATCTTTTTTATTCCTATCTTTATTACTGAGGTTAGTAGTAATATACGTCCTTTTTGAGTCTTGGTTTTAGTAATTTTTCTCTTTTTTTATGTTTAGCTAAAGGTTTATAAATTTTGTTGATCCTTTCAGAGAATTAATTTGGTTTTGATACTCTTCTCCATTTTTCCTGTATTTTATTTATTTCCACTCTGATCTATATTATTCCATTCCTTCTGCTTACTTTGGGCTAGTTTGCTCTTCTTCTCCTAGTTTCTCAAGGTGAAGTTATTGACTGATAACTTTAAGGTAGCCATTTATAGCCATAAGTTTCCTTCTGAATACAACTTTGCTGAATCCCATAAGTTTTATTATGTTGTGTTATTTTTGTTCTTCTAAGGAATTTTTAAATTTTTCTTGTGATTTATTGGACTCATTGGTTATTTAGGAATGTGCTTTTTTTTTTTTTTTTTAAGATTTATTTATTTGAGAGGAAGAGTGTGAGTGAGTTGGGGAAGGGGCAAAGGGAGAGGGAAAGCGAGAGTCTTGAGCAGACTCCCCGCCGAGCACAGAGGGCTCGATCTCAGGACCCCAAGATCATGACCTGAGCTGAAACCAGGAGTTGGACACTTAACTAAGCTACCCTAGGAATGTGTTTTTTAATTTCCACATAATTGTGAATTATCCAGATTTCCTTCTTTTATTAAATATTTTCATTTCAGTATGGTCAGAGAACATACTCTGATTTCTTTTAAAATTTGAGACTTTTTTACAGCCTGATGTATTGTCTGTCCTGGAAAATGTTCCATGTGAATTGAGAAGAATACATAGTCTGCTCTTGTTGGGTAGTGTTCTGTAGATGTGGGCTGGGTCTAATTGTGTTATAGTATTGTTTGAGTCTTCTATTTGCTGATTTTCTGGCTAGTTGTTCTACCTAGTCTTAGAAGTGGAGTATTGAAATCCCCAACTTTTATAGTTGAATAGTCTCTTTATACCGTCAAGTCTGTCAGTTTTTGTTTTATTTATTCTGGGGCTCTGTTGTTAGGTGTATATTTGTTTATAAGTGTTTTATGTTCTTGATACTGTTTTTCTTTGTCTCTCATATAATTTTGGTCTTAAAGTTTGTTTTGTCTATTCTTAGATCATTATCTAATTCTAAATAATATCTAATACCACTTCAGCTCTCTTGTGAGTATGGTTTGCATGATAAAACTTCCCTATTTTTACTTTAAGTCTATATACCTCTGAATTTAATTGTATTGTAGATAGTATATAGTTGAGTCATGTGTTTTAATACATTTTGCTAATTTTTGCCCTTTAATTGGAGAGTTTAACCCATTCACATGTAATTGACAATAAGAAGTTCTTTCGCAATTTTGCTATTTGTTTTCGATCTTTTGTTTCTCAAGTCCTCCATTAGTGTCCTTTATTTAGTATTAGGTTTATTTTGTTGTACCATTTTAATTCCCTTGTTTTTGTAGTAAATATTTTGAGTTATACTCTCATCTTAGTGGTTATCCCAAGGAATACCATTAACAGGTTCAGACTGGATATCAACTTAATTTCAGTTGTATACCAGCTTTTCTCTTATGTATCTCTGTTCCCGTGCCCTTATTCTGACCAGATCAACTGGCATTTTGATCTTGGACTTCCCAGTCTCCAGAAATTGTGAGTAATTTCTCTTGTTTTAGCTACCACCCTAGTATTTTTGTTCTAGTAGCACAGGCAGACTAAGACAGATGTCCATGGTACTGATTTGGCTGTTAATCTTTTTGAGGACCCTTTGTACATGACAAGGCATTTTTTCCTGCTGCTTTCAAAATCATCTCTTTGTTTTTATCTTTGAGTTTGATAATGCTGTGTCTAGGTTGGATCTCTGAATTGATCTGACTTGGGGTTGTTTGTTTTCATCAAAGTAGAGAAGCCTTTGGCATTTATGTTTTCAAATATTCATTCTACCCCTTTCTCTCTTTTCTCCTCCTGGGACTCCTCTTATGTGTATTTTGGTAGGTCTCTGAGGCAGGTTCATTTTTCTTCATTCTTTTTACTTTCTGTTTCTCATACTGTGTAATATGAATTGACCTATTATCTTCAAGTTAGCTAATTCTTTCTTCTGCCTGTTCACATCCACCATTGGGCCCTCATTTCAATGTTGTGAATTTTTAATTTCATTTATTGCACTTTTCACCTCCAAAATAACTCTTTGGTTCCATTTTATAATTTCTGTCTATTGATAATTCTCAATTTGATATGATACTGTTCTCATAGAATACTTCAGTTCTTTAGACATCATTTCCTTGTTGAACATACATAAAGTCTAGGATGCCCAACATCTGGGCTTCTTCATGCATAGTTTCTATTGATTTTTTCCTTCTGTGTGTGGGTTATACTTTATTTTTTTGCATGCTTTATAATTTTTTTGTTGAAAACTGGACATGTTGACTATTACAATATGGTAAATCTGGAAATCAGATTCCCTCCTTTCCCAGAATTTGTTGTGGCTGCTTTTAGTATTATTTCTTTTTTCTTTTCCTTTTTTTTTAAGATTTTATTTTTAAGTAATCTCTACATCCAATATGGGGCTCAAACTCACAACCTTGAGATCAAGAGTCACATGCTCTACTGACTGAGCCAACCACGCCCCCTCTCTTTAGTGGTTTTTCTGAATAAATTCTGTAAAGTCTGTATTCTTTGTTGTATATACCCACTGAAGTCTCTGTTTTGTTAGCTTAGTGGTCAGGTAATGATTGAACAGATATTTTCTAAAATGTCTGGAACCCAAATGTTTTCCAATCTTGGTCATAGGGCTCTGTGTATGTGTTGGGACATACCTTTAACAGTTAGCTGGGCAGTTTTAAACTGTACCTTAACTTTCACTTCCTGTTTGTGAAGAGCCTTATGGTCAACAGGTGGTAGGGCCTTCTCAGATCTTTCCTAAGCATGTGTGTCTTTTTTGGATTTTCAGGGATATTTTGGAGCTTCCCCCCGCCCCCCAAATGGTTTGCCATTTAATTCAGTAACAAAATAATTAACATTTCACTATGCTTTCAAAGCATGACATTTGAAGTCCATTTTATCTTCCTTTGACATATGCTTTGGTAATAAAAAATAAAATGTCATGGTACAGCAGTATGCGTGGCACTCAAAATTCTGTCAGGTTATAACCCTATCAGTGTGATTCACAGGGTATGGAGCAGCAGTGGGAATCAGTTAAAAAATCACATATGATCTCTCATCACAATTCAGCCCTGCATTGTTGAGCAAAAGCAGCCATAGTAAATGCATAAGTGATGAGCATGACTGTGTTCTAGTAAAGCTTTATTTGTGGGCACTGAAATTTGAATTGAACATAATTTTCATATGTCATAAAATATTCCTTTGGCTTTTCTTTACTGAAGCTTTTCAGAGCCCTTAGGGACATCTCTTTCCCTAACCTTTCTCTTCGCTCCCTGCACACTACCCTCCCCGCCCCGCCCCAAGGTCCTTTATCACGAGGACCATTTTATAATTTCTGTCTTTTCCAGTTAGGTGAAATATGTACAAGGTCAGTCTTGCAGGGAGCCACCAAACAGATCAGAACAAATAATTAATTATAGTTCTCCATGAATGAGATCTGTTCTAATCTGGTACCGGGAATGGAGGGCTGTTTTCACAGCTCCGGCTGAGACTGGGAGTGTGGGATGGGACTGGAATAAGATAGAACAGCACAAAGTTCACTGTTCTCACTAGGAATAATCTGTTGCTTTGAATAAGCATTCCCAGGTCACTGCAAGCCTTAGGTTAATTTTGGAGTTCAAAAAAAACATTGATTCTAACAGTTGAGCGTTTTTATTTATTGCTTTGATGGAGGAGAGAATTCGGATTTCTTTACTTGGCTTTTTCACTTAGGTCACTCTCAGGCTGTCTTAATTTTAATCCAGTTTGGCAATCTGCCTTTCATTTGGGGTGTTTGGACCATTTACATTTAATGTGATTAATGATATTTTTGGTTTTAAATTCCCTATCTTCCTATTTTCTGTTTGCTCATCTGTTCTCATTTTCTTCTTTTTCTGCCTTCTTTTGTATTGATCATTTTTTGGATTCCATTTTATTTGATTGACTTAATGACTATAATTGTATTATGTTGTTTTAGTGGTTGCTTTAAGTTTTATAGTGTACATCTTTAATTTATAGTCCACATCAAGTGATATATACTTCATGTATTAATAACTGCTCTTTAGGGGCACCTGGGTGGCTTAGTCGTTAAGCATCTCCCTTCGGCTCAGGGCGTGATCCCGGCATTCTGGGATCGAGCCCACATCAGGCTCCTCTGCTGGGAGCCTGCTTCTTCCTCTCCCACTCCCCCTGGTTGTGTTCCCTTTCTCGCTGGCTGTCTCTCTCTCTCTCTCTCAAATAAATAAATAAGTAAATCTTTAAAAAAATAAAAATACATAACTGCTCTTTGTGCTATTATTGTGATACATCTTTTTTTAAAAAAAAATATTTTATTTATTTGAGAGAGACCGAGATAGTGAGAGAGAGCACAAGCGGGAAGGAGGGGGGACAAGCAGACTCCCTGCTGAGCAGGGAGCCCAGCACGGGAGTTGATCTCAGGACCCTGGGATCATGACCTGAGCCAAAGGCAGATGTTTAATCAACTGAGCCACCCAGGCACCCCCTGTGATACATCTTTGACATATGTTAAAAATTTCAGAATACTGACAGTCTAATCAAGAAAGAATGTTTAGGATTCATCCATAAGCTTGTGTTTGCTTTGCATATAGAAGGTTGTGAGATATATAAGAGAAAGGTGATGTTATCCGGTGTCATGATATGTGGGAGAAGATTAGAACACCAGATTTGGGCAGCTGGGGAACTCTCAGTGGAGATTAAGTGAGCATCACCTATAGAGGTGTGTGTGCACGCACGTGCATATGCACATGTGTGTTTTAAGGTATACTTTTAAATTTTCAATAAAATTACCAAAATTTTGGTGGAGAATAGATTTAAACAGAAGTTTGTTTTAGTTAAAATCTTTCTGGTTATAATTATTAAAACCCCACACAAATAAGCTCAAACAAAAACAGGGGAGGTGTTTTTTGTTTTTTGTCTTTTTTTATAAGAAACTCTCTTTCACAGAACCTAAAGGCAGGGTGCTTTTTGGTTCAGGAAAAACTGGCTTGAGTGCTCTGATGTTTCACTGTCTTTCCTCTTTGCTGTTACCTGCAAATCTTTTTCTCTACGGACTCTTTTTTTCTCATTCTAAGTCTTGTGACTTAGAGTTTATGAAGCTTGGATATTTTGGATTTAGTCCTTAGGGATGAAACTCAGATAGTCTCAGTTTAGGTATATTGTCTTAACTATGACTACAGGGACAAAGTCACAATTGACAAATGTGGCTTATTACTGTAACGGCAGACTGGGGGAAGAGGCAGCTTGCAGAAAAGAGGACGAGAAAATAAGTTATTCAATTGCAAATTTTTCTAAATATATAATCTGGTCATAAACATGAATCGTTATCTTCCCATTGTGCTGATAACTTTCTTAGACTGTTCTTTACCTTGTATTATAGTTTTCTATAAACATGTCCTGTCCTTGAGTTCTTTAAGGGCCATGTCTACTTTTCTTTGTATATGACAGTATATTTAGTACAGTTTTTATGCTAAGTTTCTGTTGAATGAGAATGACTATTGGGGAAAAGATACTGTATTACCTTGTATTGAATGGAGTATTAGTGGAGTATTATTATTCTTACATGTTTTTTTCTTCTGTTTTTAGTGGTATGCAATCTGTATTAGTGATGTTGGAGATTATGAAGGCATCAAGGCTAAAATTGCAAATGCCTACATTATCAAGGAGCATTTTGAGGTACTGATGAATTTTAAAAGGAATTCGTTTTTTTAATAAATTCCTGTTTCACTTATCTATTGCTGCATAGCAAACCACCTAAAACTTAGAGGTCTAATGCAGACAGCTTATTTCTCAAGATTTTGTGGGTTAACTATGTAGTGGTGCTCCCCATCTGTTCAGTGTATCTGAGGTCATCATACGGCTGCCTTCACCTCTGTCTTCAGCTGGGATGGAATGTACAAGATGGCCTCTTACAGGACTGTTTCTCTCCACTTTTCTTTGCATTATTTAGTAGTCTAGCCCAAGCTTCTTTACGGCTGGCTTCCAAGAATTCGCATTCCAAGATAAAAAATCCCAGTGCGCAAACTTTCATTAAGCCTCTGTTTTGCATCACACTTGGTAATATCCTGTGGACCTAAACAAGTCCTGTGGCCAAGACCAGAGTATGTGGGAGGGAACTCTGCAAGGTCCTATATACCCCGAGGTGTGGTCTGGTATAAAGTCTAACACAACTGATAAACCACTCCCAATAGTAATAGTACTGTTTACGATTATTATCTCTGTGTATTTTGTGTTTTAGTATTTCCCCTAAAGTTACTTCTTTTATAGTAAGCTCTTCCTTAGATGCCAGATATTCTCCAGGAGTTTGTATATTTTATGATGTGCCATATACACTACCTCATCGTCCTAAACAAAACTAAACAAAAACTCCCGAAAAACTGCCACTAGAAATTCAGCATATTTATTTCTCTTTTGATATTGTAGACCATCTCAAAAATACAAAGGAAGAGAATGTGATGGAAACATTCATAGGAAAAATGCTAGATAAGCTATCTAACAGCTTTTCTGAATTTTATGGTTATAGTCTCAATTCCTGTTTTATACAGTAGGTAATAGAAAAGAACATTGGACTGGGAGTCAGGAGACCTAGCTTTTTATTCTGGCATCAGTGGTGTATATACACACACATGTGTATGTGTGTGTATACATATACATATATATTTTTCAGTTTAATAATATGCAACATTTTTCACATTTTAAGACCTTTGAAATAAGATTGCATTATATAATCAGTGGTATCTTATAATAGGCAATGCTTTTTTCTTTTTAGTGATAGATATAATAATGATGTGTGGTAACTTTCATGGTATCTTAGATTCTGTGAAATGTTGTAATTTGCTCGGGGGCATTAAATAAATCACCTAAGTTATTCTGTGCCATAGTATGTAGAAATATATGACAAATATCTTCCAATATAAATCATGAAAAAGAGCAGAAAATATATCAATGGAAGCAGAGGCTATAGATTATTTTTTAAAAACCAGTGTTTTCAGGCACCTGGGTGGCTCAGTCGGTTAAGCATCTGCCTTCAGCTCAGGTCATGATTCCAGAGTCCTGGGATCAAGCCCCGCGTTGGGCTCTCTGCTCAGCAGGGAGTCTGCTTCTCCCTCTGCCTGCTGCTCCCCCTGCTTGTGTTCTCTCTCTCCCTCTGTCAAATTGAATAAATAAAATCTTAAAAAAATAAAAAAAAAATTAATGTTTTGCAGATTTCAAATGTGTGTAAGTATATTTTTAAAATGATAATATTTAGTATTTACATACTAAAAAGATCATTTATACTATTATTCCTAATTCCGTTATTATATCTAAAGCCATAAGGAATTACTATCTTTGGATTATTATTGTTGTTGTTTTTAGATTTTAAGTAATTTCTACACCCAACATGGGGCTTGAGCATGGTCCACCGACTGAGCCAGCCAGGTCCCTATCTTTGGATTCTTTTAAAACACTTTAACTAATGGCAAGAATTATAAAAGAAAGGGTTTGTTTGAGAGTAGCGCCTCTCAAGAAAATTAAGAAAATTAAATTCCCTAAAGGATCCATTACATATTATGAATTAACTTCTCTCCCTTGCATCTAGAATGGTACTAGCTCAATACCATTCTTGGTAGATTGGAGAAAATAATTATTCATAGAATTCTTTGTAGGGTTTAATTTTCTAGTGGAACTCCAATTAGGAAAGGTTGCTTAGTGTATAAGTTGTGTATACTTTAAAACATATTTTGCTATAAATCAACCACTATTTAATGGAAAAGTAAAATATAGTCAGTGATGATTCTTTTATTAATGAAGCAGGATTTCTGCTAAATCATAGTTGGCTATTAGCTTTATTTTAACTCATTAATCAGTGTCAGTAATAAATTGGTACTTTTGAAAGGTAAAATCATGCTGGTTATAGAAGATATTACTGTGTTAAGTATCTCCTGTTACATGCTCATTTAATTTTTTACCACAACTCTGTAATATAGGTATATTACTCTATTGAGTCTATAAAACAGCAAGCTCAGGCATGGCAAGAAGAGAGAACTTGCCAAGGGTGAAAACTTGGAACTGTGATTTGAACCCTGGTAGTCTGACTTCAGAGCCTATACTGGTAACCTACAAATATTTTAAAATGTGTCTCTCAAACATTACTGACTGAAAGTGAAAATGTGGGTTTACAGAAAAACTTGAGATAGGAGTTCTCAATTTTTTTTAAAAGGGTCTTTTATTTTTAATAGGATTAACATTAATCTGAGATTTTTCTCAGTGGCTTTCAACAAAATAATGGATAAAAGGAGAAATAGTTGCTTTAAAGTTGTTCTGTAGTTTATGCTTTATGTTAATTAACATAGTTCTTTCATATAGTAAATAGAAATTAGGGAGACTTTATCAGTGTATCTTATTATGTTGTACATAATTATTTTACTAATAAATTCTGCGAATAAGAAGTATTTTTCCTTTGTTAAGTATAGATGGTGAAGTTGAACAAAAATATATATACAGGAAGAAACTCTGTAAAAGTATTAAGTACTTTGTTCTCCTTTTAGGAAAGAATACTATTTAATCCAATATTCATACAGAACTTGCCAAAAAGAACCTTCTTATTTTTCCTCTAATCTAGAAGAAACATTGAGAACTATAGATTACTGTTTTCAAAATTAGATTCATTTACAAATTTCATGTTTTTTCTCATATTGATGAATCCTGTTAGTTGCTGAACTTTATAAAAGACTTAACTCTAATACAGGTCATTAATAGTGTACTGAAATGAATTTAACCACATTGAAGAATGAAGAGGGAAAAAAAGTTGGTGTTGTCATAGATGAACTGAAATGCAGAGTTGCCAAAAAAATTTTTTTAATCATGACTTTTTCAGCAAACATAGTAAAGTACTTATTTGTGTTTAGAAAACAAATAAGATTGACTTTCTCATTTCTTGTTAGAAAGCAATTGAACTGAACCCAAAAGATGCTACTTCAATTCACCTTATGGGTATTTGGTAAGAACCTTTCTTTAAATAAATATTTTAGTGGTAGGTAGTATGATCTTATTTTGTAGTATATAAAACAAGATATAAAGTTTTTAAAAGTGTTTGGTATTCATGAGTGTTTAACTAGAAGTTGTGATGTATTGTTAGAAAATACTAAATTTGATAGTGATCATGTTAACCATTGTTATTCAGATCATTTAGAAATACATATTAAAATGAAAAAGGCATTAAGACTTTTGCTAGACCTTGAAATTCCCTTTGTTGGGAAAGACTGTTCTTACTTACCAGGCAAACTGAAACTGGATTAATCTAACTATATAGCAGTACAGTTCAATGCCCTAAGAGGGTCTTTGCATCTTCAGGGTGTGTCAAGTATAGTCTGATTTATCTGAGGAATAATATAATATGACTTTCAGTATCTTTCCATCTGTCTAGTGTATATCTTATTTCGCTGGTATGAACATAGACTAATGTGTTTAAATGCTTGCTGATTTAAGAGTGTTTCTTGCGACAGGTTTGCTGCTGTTTTCTTTGGGTGTAGTCTGCAGACCTGAATATTTTATTGTCTTATAAATAAATGGTGTAGACAAACCTGCATCAGATTCTTAAAAAGGAATTAAATATCTTCAGGACAAAGACCATATTAAACTAACAAAACACTTACTGAGAACTAATGATAATGGAGAGACAGTGCTAGGGAGGAAACATGAATGTGATACAGTGGCTACTTGAGGGAGTTCAGACCCTAGTCAAAGATGCAGTACTTCCCCCCCCTCCCTATATCAGAAAGTTGTCAAGATCTTTGGATGTTAATCATTTGCCTCACTCTTTTAAATAGGCAGACTTAAATTGTCATTTGCTATTGTTATTTATACGTATCATGTTTAGTTTTGTCATTTTTTTAAACTTCTCTTGGTTTTTCTTACCTAAAAAAATAGGGGTAATGATCCTAACTCATTTAGTTCTTGTAAGGAGTAGATGAGAGATAATCACCGAGCACCTGGAACAGAGTGAGGACTCAGTGATGAATGATATATACTGTGTTATCATTACCAGTACTGTTGTGTACTACTTATATTTAACCACGGAACACATCTTAATTGATGGATCAGTATAAATCAGTCTCTAGGTAATTCAGTGGGAATATTAACCTACTGGATATTATGTAAAGTGCAGATTGTTTAAATGTACAACAGAAGAAGATATCTTTTATATCTGTTAAGATGGTTTTCTGTAAGAGAAAAAAGGTGCAATTGAGATGTATATGTCATTTTATTTCTCTATAGGTGTTATACATTTGCTGAAATGCCTTGGTATCAAAGAAGAATTGCTAAAATGCTGTTTGCAGCTCCTCCTAGTTCCACCTATGAGGAGGTAGTGTGCTGTCCTTTGTTAAGTTAGTACTGGTTTCTTAACTGCAGTGCCATTCTACAGTGTCCAGATCTGGAGCTCTGAGCAGTGAGGCCTTTGAGCACGTTTCTAACCATCCAGTGCAGCTCTCTTATCACAAAGGCTTAATACTTATAATCAATGACTGGTGAGTGTTTTTTTATTTAGGTGAGTGGCTGATGATTCTGGTGTATGTCAGCTATAATAGCTCATGCCTAAAATCTACCATTGTTTTCTGTTTGAAATCTACACCATGTAAAAGTCATAAAATAGAATAAGAAATTCACCAGCTGTTACTCAGGATTAGTTTTAAATATGTGTTCTACACACTAACAGTCATTTACCTGGAAAATCATGTATTTGTATAGATAAAGGAAGAGTAATTTTAACTTTTTAAGAAAGCAGGGTTGAAAGGTCCCCGCTAAAATATGAGAAAATATTCTCATATTTTCAAGGCCTTTTGCTTGTCTTGTTGAAAATAAAATTTGAAAGGGATTTCTGGGCAAACATTTGGGGTTAATTTACACCAATAAAATTTTCAGAGTAAGGGAATAAGGCCGTTGAAAAAGCTTTCCTTGTACCTGTGTTATGCTCTGGCAGGCTATGGTGTAGAATTTAATACAAAAATATTTAGTTGAATAATCAGAACACAGTTGGGAAATATATATTGTTATTAAAAAGAATGTAAGGAAAAAAGATATAGTCAGCTCTACTGTAACAATTTTAGTTATGTTTCTAGGATATGAGTACATTATAAAAACAGTTTAAGTGGGACAAAAAGCTACAGTTTCAGACTCAGTAACATTTTATGTTGGAATTTCAATAATAAGGGACTTTAAAAAATTTATTGGTACAAACTATCACTGAGTAAATTTAACTTTTGATTTTATCAAGTTTTTGCAGACTTAAGAAGGATCAAAATAGCTGAGTTGCATATGATAATGTACTTTCGTCTCTGCACTTGATGCTGGTTTGGTACAAGTTCTAAACAGCAATTAAGTTATTACTAGAAGGGTCCATATACTGTAATCTGTACTCTGATGATTTAATAATGTTCAGTTTTGCTGTGTTAACTTTCACTGTTGATGAATTGACTGTTATTTTAAGATGTTTTACTTCCTGACTTTTGAGGAAATTTTTTTTAATATTGATTGTTATAACCCTTTTCATTATGTTTGGGCTTTTTGTGTTTTTAACAGGCGTTAGGCTACTTTCACAGGGCAGAGCAAGGTAACATTTTTCTATTCACATACTAGTATAGTTAAAATTGTGTGAATGCTTTATATATAATAGGAATTTTTAAAACAAAAATATTACTTATTCTAATATACTTCTTTTTGCCCTAGACATTGTTCAAACAATCTTTAGTTTTTATTCAGTAAAGATCACCAGAGTAAGAAGTGGGCTGCTACTGAATTTAGAGCTACAGTTCTGGAATGGTCCTTCATTTGATATGATCCAACTTTCTTGAGAGGAGGCTTTGACATGTTAACTGTCTTAATTCAAGATTATACAGCTGATTAGAAACATTTATTTATTTAAATGTTTAATTTTTTTGAGGTATATATAATGTTATAATTGACATGTAACAGTTTCAGGTGTACAGCATAAGGATTCAGTATTTGCCTATGTTGTAAAATGATTATAGTAAGTCTAGTTAATATCTGTCACATTACAGTTTTTAAAGTTTTTTTTCTAAGATTTACCCTTTCTCTTCAAAAAACATTTAAATGATAAATCTTGTTTTTAAACCAGGCCAGTTTTTGCTTTGTTGCAAATATTGTCGTCTTTTATGAAGAGTTTCATGTCACTCTGGCTTTGGAGAAATGGCCAGTCTAAAACTGACACCAGCCCATCCCAAGTTCATCCTTTTTAATATTAATAGCACAAACTAGAAGAGTAAAGGACATAAGCATATGTTACTAAATACATCAGAAAAACCCATTACAATTCTATTTCTATAAAATTAGAAGAAAGTTAAAGACTGTGTATTAGAGAGGCTACTCATATGGACTTGTTTAGATGCTTTTAGGATAGCAAAGTTTTTTTAAAAAAACCATTTCTTCTAAAAAATTGTGTCTGAATGTTAAACTGTGTCAGTAATATATTCTGATTCGCTGTTATGATAACCCCTCGTGATAGTTTTTATATCATGAATATGAATCTGGGAATAAAGTTCCCTCAAAGGGATTTAGAAGCATAATTGCAAAGTAAAAATAGGGCCTTAGAGAATTAAGGGTTTGGGGTGTTGAGAAAAACATAGTAACTCTAGTCATCCTCCAGGTTTTACCCTATAGTTCCTCCAGGCGGTCTTTCTTTATGGACCATATCCGGTTTAGAAGCTACTCCTAGGCTCTTAGTACCTGTTGCTTCTCCCATCATGGCCCTTATCACTCCATAGTATGAGTATGTGAGTTGTGAGTATTGTTTACATGTCTAAGACTAAATTCAGGGATGATGCGGACTTTGTCATTTTGCTCACAATTTGTTCCTTATTGCTTAGCATAATGCTATCAAATTTGCTGAATGACTGAATTAACAGATGAATGGATGAACCCCAAGGAAACCTTAAGTACACCTACAAAACATCTCATAAATATGTTCAAATTAAAGAAGTAAAACAATTTCGGGTTAAGGAGCAAATGGAGCTAACCATAAATTATATCCAGGGAAAAGTATGCTTTAAATATAGAAGGTCCCAAGTTGATAGGAGGAATCTGTAGAAAGAATTAATGAAGTTAGTGAGACAGTCCCATGCTTTCATAGGCTTTTGTTCAGTTTTCCCTGAGCCAAGAATGGTCTCCACTTTTCTGTTAAAATCTGTTTAGCTGCAAAGGCAGCCCAGATGTAACTTCTTAGTTTCTCTTTGGTTTCTCATAGTACTTTATAATGTGTACACTTATCAAAGCATTCCTTTCATTCATCTGTTACATTTAGTTACGCTTGTTTGTCTCTCCTCTTCATAAATTCCAAAAGAACAGAGTCTTCGTTAAATTTGTACTTAAGTATAACCCATATTCAGTAAATGTTAATCAAATGTATGTATGTGCACTTGACCCTTAAACAGTGAGGGGATAAGGGGTCCCCACCCCCTGCATAGTTGAAAATCTGCATATAACTAACTTTTTGGCTCCCCTAAAAGTTAACTACTTAAATAGTCTACCATTGACTGGAACTTACTGATAAACAGTTGTTTAAAATGTATTTTGTATGTTCCATGTATTATAGACTATATTCCAACAGTACAGTGAGCTAGAGAAAATAAAATGTTAAGAGTAAGAGAAAATATAATTATAGCACTTTACTGTATTTATGGGGAGAAAAAAAACCCCTGCATATATTTGGACCTGCACAAGTTCGAAACTGTGTTATTCAAGGGTCAGCTGCATATATATCATGATTCCATTCACTCATACAGCAACTACGTATTGGGTGCATGTTATGTTCTAGGTACTTAAGATATAGCAGGGCATAAAAGACTTTATTGATAAAAAGAAAACCCCTGTCCTTACAGAGCATACATTTCTATCAGGAACCTCAGTTTCTAATCTATCAAATGGAGTATTTTATAAAATTGTATGAAAATGAGAAATGTAATAGAATGCCACTGAATAAATGGTACTTTACCAATATTTTTTTTGAGATTGGAATAGTTGAACAAAAAAGAATTCTAGTTATTAGCCTAATCTTATATTGACCACACAAATTTATTATTGGAATTTAGACTGAAGAAATTAAGCCTTTAAAAATAAGAGCAATTCTATTTCATCTGAGATAAATTTTTCTTCCTTATGTACAGTGGATCCAAACTTCTACAGCAAAAACTTGCTTCTTTTAGGAAAGACATATTTGAAATTACACAATAAAAAGCTCGCTGCCTTCTGGCTAATGAAAGCCAAGGACTATCCAGCACACACAGAGGAGGATAAACAGGTAAAATATCTTCAATAAATTAAGGCAGGTAGATTTCTACTGAGGCACTATTAAATAAAGGTGAGTTAAGTACTTCTTTAAAAGCATTATTTGTCTAAATGTATATTGTTGAAAACAGTAGTGTTCATTTCAAATTGAACTCATTAACATTTGTTAATTTCCGTACAGCAGTCATTTAGTTACTGTCACCAGAGGTTATGAATTATTTGCTGCCTTATTCCTGTTTGACATACGTGATGGATCAAATAAGATTTCTAAAATAAAAAGGCAAGCCATGTGTACTAATGTGAAAGAATTCTCTAAGAGTCTTACCCAGTCCCTGTTCAGTTTTATTCTGACAATGTGCTGTCCTGGTTTTTGGGAATGCTTAGAGACCACAGCCCACTTTATGAACTTACTAGATTTTGCAGGTTGTTATGTATGCTGTACTGTTTATTTATAACATGTATTTTTCTATTTTAGATACAGACAGAAGCTGCTCAGTTGCTTACAGGTTTCACTGACAAGAATTGAGAATTTTTCAGAGAAGAAAGCACATGAAATATCTAAGAAACATTGCCTTTTCATCAAATTACAAAGATAATACATAAACTCTAACTGTTCTATGGCTGTTTTCTCGGTTCTTTAATATGACCATTTAACAAATTAAGTATACAAAATTTCTAAGTTTCTTCACAGATAACAAAAGAAATAATTACAAAAGATTGGTAGAGACTTCTCCCTGGCTCAGAGGCAGAGATATTGCACATTTAGGACACCAGCAATACAAAGTGGTGTAAGATTTCTAAGGAGGATGGTTCGCATTAGAATGGGAGATCAAGAAAATAAAAAAAGCTTTGTGGAAGAGGTTTCATTGGGGATGTGCATTTGTCAAATTGGACTGATGCAAAGTTTAGATCTTGCAGAGAAGGTGCAGTGAAAATTAGGAGGTTAGGATGTTGAGGGTTCTTGGATGGATCTTGGAACCAACCTACATAAGGAAAAAACTTAAGTCAGGAGAGGACGGAAAATGGAGTGGTTGTTTTTTTTTTCTCAATGTGACATAGTCTCACAAGTGGAGGATTGATTTTGTCACTACACAAAGCCCAGATTCTCTTCCCTAATGTGAAAAGAACACAGAACTCAAGGGTGAAACAGAAATGAAGATGTTTTAAATAGGCAGGACGGTATTACTTGAGGCTGGGATGCCACCACTGCAAAACTGTTTTATAAAAAGGATTATCTTGAATGTCAGATAAATCAACAGTGCATGCATAGTGGGTTTTCCCCAGAGGATTTGGGAATTGTAATGTTAACAGTGAACTGTGCAGATGTGGTCTGTGTTATCATGTATATTTTTGAACAAGAAGGAAAAAGTCCTGGACTCTATATACCCATCCCAATTGCTAATCTTCTGCTATATTTTACTTTATGTGTGTATATTTTTATATATATACGTGTGTGTGTGTGTTTATGTTTCTAAACTGTTGAAATTGTAGACAACATACTTCATCCCTAAATATTTCAGCATGCGTTGTATCAGAATAAGGACATCCTTTTAGCACAACAAAAAGTTAACAGTAGTTTTTTAAAATCATCTATTACCAGCCATATTCATATTTTCTCATATGTCCCAGGAATGTCTTACACTTTTAAAAACCAGGATCCAATCAGTCATACACTGTATATGATTTTCTGCCTTACTTTTTAAAAATCTATAAGAGTTCTCCCACCCTTTTTTTTAATCCCACCAAGTCATTGACTGAAGAGGCCAGTCCAGTTATCTTAGATCATCCCTCATACCAGATTTGCTTACCCCACACTTCGAGAACCACTGTTCCATCTTATTTTCAGCGACTGTTTAATTCTATGTGTATTAGATCTTCTTTGCCTAATTTTTTTTTATCACGTCTCTGATTTTTCTTTTTACCTCTTTCAGTTTCATTTTCTTGGCTCTTTGAATTTGTCTTCCATGTCCCTTATTTTTTGTTTTCTTCCTCAGATACATTTTATCTTCACTTTCGAGATGTCTTTTTCTTCTTTCTTTCCGGATTCCAGTCAGCAGGCATTTCACATTTTCATGTAGTTTGTCCAGTTCTGAGTTTCTGAATTTCTATTTTGATTTTTTTTGGTATCTGTAGTTATTTATTTACATTTAATTCATGTTAGTATATTGTGTTAAAGAATGTTTTTTTCTGGTTTGAGCATCCTCTGAAATTTTCTCCTTTTCAATTTTCTCTATAGAGTGACTTTCAGTATTTTCTGGTGATGTGTGTGTGTTTTGAGTTACCAGCAGTACCAGGTAATCAAATGGGTAGTGAAGTGAAGGGTTTGTTTTTTGGATTTGTTCAAGAGTAATCTCTGTGAAGTGGTTTTTGTGGAATGAGGTATCTTTCAGTAATAAAACCTTTTATGGGAGGGGTCTGTCTTCTGGTATTTTATAGTGCTTTTAAAAAATTTTTTTGCTTTGAAATCATAGATTCATAGGAAGTTGGTGGAAAAAAAGTAGAGAGGTCCCAGAGGTAAACCTATAACTACAGTACAGTATCAAAACCACATAATTGGTATAGCCCATAGATCTTACTCAGATTTTACTTCTAAATGCTCTCACTCATGTGTGTTCTACGTATTTTGTTACATGTAGTTTTTTTTTTTTTTTAAACTGCCACTATAATCAAGATACAGAACTGTTCCACCAAATCATATAAATTCCTAGTGCTGTCCCTTTATGGTCACACCTGTCCACTTTCCCTCCCTGCCACCGTCCCTAATCCTGGCAACCACGAATTTCAAGAATGTTATATAAATGGAATCAGATTGTGTGACCTTTTGAAAATTGGCCTTTTTCATTTAACATAATTCCTTTCAGATCCATCTCAATATAGTCAGTAGTTGATTCCTTTGTACTGTTGATTATATTTCACTGTAGTAGTGTACCCGTTTAACCATTCACTGAAGGTCATTTAGGCGGTTTCCAGTCGTTGACTCCTATGAACATTGGGTACAGGTTATATCAACACTCAGGAGTGCAGTTGCTGGGTCTTAATTTATAGAGCTGTTATCTTCCCTTTTTTCCCCTTTTAAACTAAGGGATAGCTAGCTCCCTTCTCCAAGATTCTGATTGTGTGTACTCTCTTCATTTTGACAACCCAGGAGTCTGATTCACCAGGTCTTACACTGGTTCTTGGCATTTCCTCACAGACCTATTCTGGGAACAAACCCTAGGACCCCATTATTCTCCTTCTTGTGCAGTCCCTATTTAATTGTCTGTGTTCCAAATGTGACCGCTAGTTTGAGATGCTTATTTCCCCACATGCATGTGAACAGAAGTTTGTAGTAGTCTGTCTTTATATTACAGACATGGGCTATGGGCGATTATAATTACCTTGCCTTGTAGATAGGTTTACTTCCTTTGAGGATTGAGAATAAATCTGGATTTGGAAAGTGGCTGCTTTATAAAAAATCTGAAAGCTCTCAGTTAACTTATTAGCAAAATCTTCCCAACGGAGCATTTAATCATAGACTGTGACCTAGCTATGGACTTTGTAAAAATGACTCACTAATCTGTAAAATAAGCATCATTACAACAAAGAAAAAGCAAAACGCAACAACCTTAGAGGAGTTATGAGGATGAAAGAGAATATAAAGGATATACCGTATCAGTATTTTTAAATGCGATTATCAGTATTCTCCTTGGTTGAGATGTGGGAGAGAAAATTTGGAATTTAGGAAATGCCACTTTTTGAGTTGTACATTTTTGCTTCTAAATTATTTGAGGGGTATTTTTTGATCTCATGTGTTCACCATACAACCTATTTTGGACTGTGTGTGCCTGGGCATTATTGTACCCTAAATTTATTGGGAAGAAAAAATAGAAGGAGGGGTGGATTATTTTGGCAAGGGCCATGAAATTATTTTAATGAATGCCCTGTTCTAACCCACTGCACTGTCCTCTGAGAATAGTGAACTGTTTTGTCCTACGACTGAAGAGTATACAGTTGGTAAAAAGGAGCCTCATAAACATAGACGGCTTCTCTGATACGGTCTGGGGTTTTTCCTCAAAACAGTTTACCTTAAGTTTGGCTTTTAAGATCAACAGATTAAGAAAACTGGGGAGTGTTTATAAGACAGCCTTTGTTCTCTCATCTACATATTTAAACGAGAAGATTTTTGACTTCTGCAATATCCACCAGAGTCCAACAAACAGACTCAAAAAGTCTGCAACAGGCTTACTGAGAAGGCTTAATAAGATAGGAACCACAGCTGACCAGCAAGTCAGTCAGGACTTCTTACATTTCAGAAGATGACCTTACAGCAGCAGTCTGTGTAGCAGAGCATTCACACAGCGACAAGAACTATCATCTCCCCGGGTCACAGCTCAGGGACCTCAGAAGGGACATGTAGTTATGGGTTTCCTCTGGGAAATCCAAAGGTATGGCTTATTAAGTATCTGGAGATTTCCCAGTCCAGATGAACTTAATCAGTCACGTGTCATTTTTAACAGAAGCAGTACTGCCTAACGGTATGTTGACACATTACCACCCTATCTAGTTGTAAAGATAGGAGGCAGGTGATTAACTGAAGGCTGTGAGGTTAAAAGGTTTTATTAACTCTTTGAGCTTTAACTGCCACTTGTAGCTGCTTTCCTGGGAAGACAGACAACATATCTGATTGATGAAATAGAAATTATGTTGTGCCTGTTATCCATTCACTGGGCTCTGTTTGGTGGTGGTGAGTGAGTGTCACTGAAATGAAATAATATGAATCTGTCTCTAAGCCTCATTCTTTGCCTGTTTCTTCATTTCAGGCATAGTGAGCCTGTCTAGCCCAGCACAGGACAAGGATGGGAAAAGAGGAGAGAAGGTGAGAGGTAGCCCACATCCTTGGTTTCTCTCATTGCCACCTGAGTATATGAATTAAGACCTAATAAATCCTGCCTATAGGCCTGGTTTTCTATAATTGGGTTTGAAAGGTGGAAGGCCCTGAATCCTCCAAAATAGCCTTCTTCAGAAAGCTGTTTGGTTTCTGTGGGTTCCATGTAGCCTCAACTGGTACACAGTAATTTCTTACCTGAAGTGAGGAGAGGGCCCCAGCCCCCTGAAAGCCTCCTGTTTGTTTTTGGTCAAATGTGCTAAATGGTATTCTCATTCTCACCTCCACTGAATGAATGATGTCCGTCAGTAACTTATGTCATGTCATGGCAGAATTCATTGAGCAGTGATGCTTTCTATGGTATAATTTAAGTAGCCCTTTTGAAGACTGGTCACCCTCTATCAATCACATAATGTCATATACATTAGTATTTGTTTTTAATTCTTTATGCTTCAAGATAGCCCAGGATCAGATTAGGATTTGGGAAAGGAGTCTATTCAACATAGTGGATCACTGCCTTTATTTCATCTTTACTATGAACTTTGAATAGAAGTGCAGAACACAATCTAATATGTAGAAAAATAAAATTTTGGCAAAACAAAAACTGTTTAGGGAAATTAAATTGTATACTAGTATTTTCCATATGTACTTAGCAGTTAAATATGTTACAGATAACATTGTAAGATGTCAGTTCATGGTTATAAAAAACTTTTTAACTTCCTGAAATTTACACTGCATATTGAAGTGATACAAATGGAAATTGAATTTTTTATTAATAAGGAAGCCCAGTTTGCTAAAATAGCAATAATATCATTCACATCAGATTTTAATTTTTTATACATCTTGGTAGTTCAGCAAATGCCCTTGATGATGGAAAATTAAAAAGTTACTAGGACAAAAATAATGTTCTATGTAAAAAGGGGGGTGGGGACCAAAAGATTCTTATTAATATGCTTATATAACTCAGATCATAAAATTTTCATGAATTTAAGAGGAATGAAGATATATGAACACTAATAGAAAATAGTTTTCATTTGAGTGTTCAAATGCTTATACAACTCTTCAGTCCATCTGGTTTTATAAAACCAAAACTCTGAACACAAGAGCAAAAATGTTCACATTACCTTATATGTTCCTAAGTATCAAACTGCATCAATTTATTATGAATTAAATTTAAAGAACATCACAGATTTAAAAACAAAAGCACATAAGTACCTGATTCTTTTTAACTCCACAAATACCTAGCATCCCAAAGTAACATGTAAACAAACCTCTTTGCTGCTTACTGAATTCTTTCCAACCTCTAGAATAAACTAAATGGCATCGGATATAGTGTATGACTTACATGTACATTATTGTTTCATTCATTACTTTGACTGTATTAGGGATGTAGCAAAGAGGGAAATTTTTCAACTACTGTATTTATTTAAAACGAATTGACAGGTTCAAGTGCCTGTCTTCAGAAAAGCCAGCAGCATTTTTCATACTCAAAGTAAGATTTGGCCTAAGCCCTTAATACCTTCCTGAACAGCCATGCAACTAAACACCCTCAAGAGGTGTTACATAAGGGAGAAGATCATGAAGCAATTTGTACTTTCTCTTCTGGATACTAGAAACAAGGTAAAGCAAATCCAGATTATTTTTTGAATGAACGGCTGTCATGTTTAATATACTCGGAGCTCTATAAAACTAGAGCCACTATCATATATGCTTATATAGATATATACTTATTTTTAATAAAGTCTCTTGCTTGCTTCAAATTTAAGGATGATCTTTTTCCTGGTCAGTCACTTCAAGGGAACAATAAATAAAGTAGAAAAGGATGAACTGTTTTGCATATTTCTGTGGAAGAACGGAAAACATTTATACTTTTGAGAGGTTCAGAAAATTCACTGTACAGAATGAACAGCTTATATACACTATCTGTGCAATTTTTCTTGGCTGGGGTATTTAAATGCAAGAGCTCCTCCAAGACAAGAAGCCACATTCATTCTTGTCCAAATCCCTCTGTCTCTTCTATTGCAAAAAGAAGTTTTTCCTTTAGTTGTTCATAACTCTTATATGGTGGTAGATCCAAGCGATTAAAACTGAACAAAAACAAAAACACATGTGTTTTCAATAAAACAAACTCTAAAAAGATTTCTAATACAGTATTTCTTAAAGCACATTTGAAAAACTAAATGGAGAGGAAGATATAAAAATTTTGCCAGAAGTATTCTAACAATTCACTATATTAACATATACAGATTTCTTATGGCAAGGCAAGCTACTGAAATGAAGACTTACTCATAAAAATATTTTAACATTTCCCAGAGAAAACTGGAATTACAAGTTGTTACAAGTCCCCCTAACTTCTCTTGGGTTTTTAAAAGAGTCCATTTCTTTCATTCACTTACCAGTCATTAAGAATCTATTAGATATTTTTCTGGGAGCTAGTGATAGAGTGATGAAAAACTACAGTCCCTATCCTCATGGAACTTACATTCTGGGATGGAGAGTGCCAATAAATACATTGTTTTTTTTGTCTTTTCATTCCTGCCAGACTCAAAGAATTCCCTGTGTTGAGTTCAACTGGATTGGAGTTGGTGGGGTGGGGGGGGTCCAGTCCCCACTCTGTCAGTGAAATAGCTCTACTGTAGTTAAAACCATTCTGTATTTTCTCATAAGGAAAGTTCATTATCGAGGTTACCTTCTACTACCCCATCTGCCTTTGCCCCAACTCCTGTGTAAGAGTCAGGAAACCTGATAAGAGCCTTTTAAGGCAGCCAATTACAATGGTGTTCTTCTCAGACCATTTTATTCCCTTTGTATGAAAAGTTAAATATATTAAATGGTAGCAATTAAGCAGACTGTGTAACTTCTCCCTTCCCCCCCACTTCATGCTTCAAGGTACACTGACAGCAGAAAGGTCAAGAAAGTATCTTTCAGTAGAGTCCTAGACTAAGATCTGTCACTTTCTAATTCTTACATCTTTCACATAAAGCCTTGTCAAATTCTGTCATTCTTTCTACTGAATCTCTAGCCTTCTATCACTGCCAGAGATACTTCCTCAAAAGACATGCCAGTTTTAAAAAACCTGTGCTGTGCTCACTCTGGCAGCACATATACTAAAATTGGAAAATAGAGGTTAGCATGGCCCCAGGATGACACGCAAATCTGTGAAGCATTCCAAAAAAAAAAAAAAAGCTTTGCTGCTTCTAATTCCTATGGACTGAAGGTGTGGGGGAAGGAAGCCTCCCATGCGGTACAGTATACCCCCTATCAACTAGTTTAACGTTCTCCAAGCATTCCATACACTTTGCTGTCTTACGACATGTTCTACAGCTCTCATAATGTGGGATACCTTTTCTCACTAAGAATCCGTCCAAATGCTACAACTTCCTTCCAAGAATTCTCCTTGAACATCTTATATAGACTTAATAATTCTCCTGTCCATAAGTTCTTTTTATTTCTATTTTGGCATTTACTTTACTCTGTATTACGACTGACTGGTTTCTCCCATTAGGTTTTAAAACCCACGAGGGGCAGTCTTCCCTACTCTCCTAACATTGATCCATTTAGTAAATGTTGAGTTGAACTACATAGGAAAGTAGATTACTTGAAAACATCCATAACAGGGTTCTGTTTTAAGACATTAGGCCAAAGGATGGAGACATACTAAAATCTATTCATCTTTTATTGAGTACTTACTATGTGGATATCAGAATACTGTTTTTAAGTTTTGGTTTACCTTTTGTTTTCATTCCAGCTTTGAGTCAAATTTGCTACTTCTTTCTGTCTATAAAAAGGGAAGACACTAATACCTTTCCAAAGGACTAAGGGAATAGTACCCCATTGGCTTGCTATACCACTGTATATAGTCTAAGGAACCCCTGCTCTCAAAGTCGCTACCTCATTGAGCAAAGCTTTGGAGATTACAGAACTCCATCTGAGAATTATCAAGACTACTTTCACCATAGACTGTAGCACTGCTTACCTTAGTCACTAAAAACTCGAGCGTCTCTGGGTCATCAACTGTATTCCACTGATCGAAGTAAATCCCCACCTCTTCCCTGTCCTCCACCTCAGATAGTCCATTCTTCCAAATTTCTATTTTATGATTCGCAGTTTTCTACAGTCTGAATAATTCCTCTCTTGCCTTAACTAAAAATCCAGCTAGTCTGAAACATACCATTTCCCCTGCGGCCAATCAACAAAACTTCTCTGAGGCACACGCAATCTAGCTATGCAACCTTCTTTCTGAACATTTTGCTATCCTCTGTTGACTTCTTGGTCACACTCCTTTCATTCACTGAGAGCTTTGGCACCTGCTTCCTGTCCTCGTCTCATTCACTTGGATGACATGCAACAGCCACACATTCTCATCTCCAGTGACCTGTTCCTTTACCCCAGTTACTGACTTCAAGATAACACCTTGAACCTTGTCATTACCAATAAAGGAAATTTCTAATTAAAAAACTATTCTGCTTTCCAGCTTCCTTCCATTAAAATGGCAACCTATTAGCCCATTACTTTCTTGCCATCCTAGCCTGTCCTCAGACTTTTCCTATCCTTACTTTGTACTTAATCCACAGCCACCCTTACAACCACTACCTTGCAAATCTTTTAAATCCCTGTCTCTCCCTCTTTTGAATTTACTAGTCAAAATTCAAACACCGGATGAATTCAGCCTTTTCGTTTTTCATTCCTCGGACCTTAATAGCTGAAAATTACTGGAGGAGAGAATCCTACAACTAGACAGACTGGTGTCACTTTATAAACAACTAGACAGACTGGTGTCACTTTATAAAGATCCAAGTAGGCAATCCAATTTTGTGCAGCATTCTTAGCCATAGTTTGCTAGTAAATACTTGTCTACTCTGACAGTTCTTTCTTCTCAAAAGTTTTTACTTTCTTCATTCTTAGCCAAGTGACCTCCCTCACCTTATACTTTGAGAAAACAGAAACCAACTGGTAACTCTATAGTTTAAATCCAACTCTTCTTCCTCTGCTTTTACAACAAAGGAAGTGTTCCTGTTTTTATCAAGGGCCAATTCCTTAGCTTGTACTCAGCATCCCAATTCTTTCCATCTTTCTCAAAGAACTGTCTGCTTTGGTTATGAACCTCTCCCCTGCCTCAACAGTCTCTCTTGTTGGATTTACCAATTTATTCTAGACTGGTGTTCTCAATTTTTTTTTGGTAATGATCCCTTTTCACACTTTATGTGTGCATTTATTTTGTTGCACTATATGAAGTGTATGAAAATTTGTCCCCACAAAGATATGTAGTTAGAAAACAGATGTACTCTAGTCATTTTTTTCAGGTAACTGTGGCTATTATTCTTAGATATTGTATTAAGCTTAACAAGGTAACACATAATACGAGTTCTGAAATCATATCAAAGAACTTTTTCTACCTTCTTACATAAAACCCAATGGTTTATCTTGTACTCTGAATGGATTTTTTACCCATGCATGATTTTGTAACATCATACACTGGTCATTTGGAAATAAGGGTTCACCGAGTTATAAAGTATTTCCAAATGCTGACACAATTATGTAATAGAAAAAAAATCACATTGGTTAAATACCACCAATCTCATCAGAAAAGTTCTGGGAAGCTTTCAAGCTCACGGTGGTTGGTATATACATTTTCCCAAATTTTAATTTTTACCCGGAATCTCATCTTTCATCATTGCTAACAAATGCTGTCAGTTGTTTCCCCTGAAGTGATAAACTTACTTCATTACTTTTCAAGAAAATGTCTGCCAAGTAAACAGTTTGTCTGTCAGTCATGCTTTCAAGTAAAAAAAGCGTTCCATTAAAAAAGCAAGCTGCTTCAGCTTTTAACTCAACTGCCAAAGAGCTTTCCCCTCCAGACAACCACAATTCTCTGGTGTATAGAAGTGCTTTATGCAGGCTTCCCATTTTGTCTTACAGGGTACTGAAAAGATACATACTCAAGCACCAAGATTTAGTATTTTTTTTACTGCTTCATAAAGAACAATCTTGAAAGAAAATGGCTTGCCCCCCCCCCTTTTTGCTTTAAACTGCAGGTGTGCGATGCTGAAGAATGGAGACGGCATTCTGGTGCCACTGCCTTGATTTTTGCTGAGGCACCAGCATTTTTACCCACCGTTGCTTTTGCACCATAAGTGCAAGTGTCAAAACAAAAAAAAAAGGCAAATAACTGCTTAGTATGAAAATAGTTATGACTTCCTGAAAGAACCATGTACCTCCCAAGCTATCACCATCTTTTGCCTGGATGACTCTAACAGTTCTGTTAACTAATCTCCCTGCCTTCAGTCTTGAATTGAATTCCTCCTTCCTCTGTTGCCACAGTGAATTTTCCTGAATCTCATTAGTTGCTATTTAAGACTCCTCAAAGGCTTCTAATTGCCCTTAGAGTGAAATTTAAGTTCCTCACAATAGCCTACAAGGCTCTACATAATTTAACCCCTGCCTACTCTTCCAAATTCTTTTTATCCCTGTCTCCCCTCATTGACTAAGTACCAGTCACACCAGTCATCTTTCATTTCCTCGAAAAACAATTTCTTACTTCTAGGTCTTTGGAATGCACCTTTCCTGTTCCTTCCTGCAGCATGCTATTTATCAAACTCAAACATTATCCCTTCTGAGAAATCTCCCTGACCACACGATCTAGGAGGATCCCTCTAGTTCTTTTTTACAGCACCCTATTTCCTTTGAAGGACCTTCTTAGTATTCAAATAGTTGACTTGTCATTTGTGTTCCCTTCCCCCAATGGAGTGCAAACTTCATAAAAGGCAGGGAGCACTTCAATTCTATTTTATACATAGTGGTTATTCTAAATAATTGTTTAATCAATGGATACATTTCTTAGTATAGTAACCAAGTAGAAATCATTCCAAAGTTACAGAGTGCTATACTAGTCTGTTCTAAAAACTGAAATTCTAGCTACTTTAATGGATAGAACTTATACTGGGTCTTACATATTAAAAAAAAAAAAAAAAATCTCTGGCCTTCACCTTCCTATTTAGGAATCCTTACCACTTACACTTACCACGTGTGGCTTCTTGGTAACCAGGTGTCTTTGCCAACTTTTTCAATGCAAAATTTTTGAGGCCCATTACTTCCTAAACCAGGAAAAAAAGACAAAATTTATCTGGTTCTTTAAACATTTTGGTTTTGACAACGAGTTATATAACAGAACATGTCACGTAGTCGTATGACTAATACAGAATACAGTGTAAACCGCTTCTCCCTAGAGAAGCTTCTTACTGCTGCAGAAATCCAGCAATAGAATTAAATCAGTGGAAACAGAAGTAGCTCTAAAGAATTTTGCTCCCTTCACAATCACCCTAAGGAGCAAAGCAATGGCCAGACTATGTAAGCAGCTTCCATTTTTGTCTTACAAATGTACTTGATATTAACCATTAATTAGTCTTCTGGTAGATACCCTATAGAGAGCACAGAAGAATAATCCCTAGATTAAAGTCTATTTTGTGTCTAAAGGCCATTATTATCACAAACTTATCTACAGAGAAACTGCAGTAAAACTGCATTTACCCATGAGCTCAGCAAATCCTCCTAGAGGTAAACGGCAGGTTCCAGTGACAAACTGTAATAGTCGCATCCTTACTTCATTGTCTGTCTCCTTCACAAACTGTGTGACAAAATCAAATTTACTTTAATATAAATACTAAATTATCTCTAGTACTTAAAATAGTAGACACTTAAATTATTCTTAAATTTCTTCAAGAATTTATTAAGGTTAGGCATATATTAATTACACTATGAATCTTCAGTTAATCCTCACAAGTGTACCACTGGTTGGCCACTACTACTATTACATCCATCATGATGGAGAGGAAAATTGGAGGCTTCAAAAGGTCATACCACTAAAAGGTAACAGATGTTGATCAGCTACAATATTATAGCTATCACCTATATAGGGCTCCTGCCAAGCTCTGTGCCATATGCCTTTTGTGTGTTTAGCATGTACAATACTTGGAGATACGATACTATCATGAGCATCCCTACTGTATATATAAGCAAACAGGCCTACAGAGATAAAACTTTGTCTTTCTCAAACTGCTAATAAGTGGCAGAACATTTGAACTCAGGTTTTGTTGAGTTCTAACACAGTTGTCCTGACTTGAGTCAACTACCCTTCTCTCCTATAAGCTTCCAAAAACAAATGAACACTTTCCAATCACCATTCCCAATATCCTGCGGCATTTTCTCCCACTAAATACTGTTTTCTCAACTCTTTGGATTATTTGTACTTGAAAACTTAAACTATGCATTTTGTTAAAATACCTGGTACATTTACTATCTTTTCAAAGAGGGACATCAATGTGTAATATGTGTAATGTGGTAGAATAAAGATTTGAATTGGTCTGGGTATCTTGTAATAGAAGGCAAGTGAACTTACGGAGCGGTCTGAGAGTAGAAGTATATCTTAAGAATAAAATTTATAAAAAGTAAACAAAAATATACTTTTAAGCATGAGACAAAAAGTGCTAATCATGCTCAAAAACATTTCTGTATAGAACTGTGCTGAGGTACACGTTTCATCAAGACACAAGAAACAGCTTATTACGTCTGGCATAACCAACCCTTTTCCTAAAAGAGACCCAATCTGGAAAACACAACTATTCACTTGGGTTTACGTGACTCTAAGCTCAAGCTCCTCAGGTGCACAGATACAGATGTCCAAAGGGGAAGTCAGGGAACATGAAGGAATGAAGAAGCTAGTAAAGATTCGAGAAAGGAAGATTGCAGACACCTGCATACATTCTGTATGTGATGCAATTCAGTTATTTTAGGCCTGAAAATGGATTTATTCTTACTTTTTAATTTTTTATTATTTTTTGTAAGCTCTATGCCTAACATCGGGCTTGAACTCATGACCCTGAGATGAAGAGTCACATGCTCTACCGACTGAGCCAGCCAGTCATTCCTTGTTCATTTTTTGTAACAGGTAATAGATACACCCAGCACACAGTATAGAATTCAAAGGTAGTAAAAGGTACCACATCAAGAGCAGCTTTCACACCTCATGGCCAATTTTTTCCTCTACCTTTTCAGAGATGGTATATTCATATACAGTTGACCCTTGAACAACACGGGTTAGAGGAGCTGACCCCGTGTGCGGTTGGAATCTCAGGAAAATCCACATACAACTTTTGGCTCCCCAAAATTTAACTAATGGCCTACTGTTTACTGATAACATAAACAACATATATTTTGTATACATAGTATATACTATATTCTTACTAAGAAAAGCTAGAGAAAAAGTTACTAGGAAAATCATAAGGAAAATACATTTACAATACAGTGCTGCAAAAAAATCAACGTAAGTAGACTGGCACAGTTCAAACCCTTGTTCAAGGGCCAGCTGTATCAGTATACACTTTGAATATATAGAATATAAATTGTCCTTTTAACCAAAAGCATATTATACACACCTTTTTCCCCTTTAAAATTGTATTAAAACATCTCATTCTCCAGTATTTTTGTTAATTTGCATTAAAAAAAGTAAAAGAATGATTACAAGGTACAGAATTACAAAACAGGTATATTATAATTTATTTACTCAGTTCCCTCCCAAAATAGACATTTAGGTATTTCAAGTCTCTATCAGTGTAACAATAATGGTGCAATAAATATTCTAGCTAGTAGATGCCATTTTGCATATGTTGAAGTATATCTAGAAGATAAACTTGCCTTAGTGTCTACATTTCTTTAAAGTATTAATAAATAAATGACACATATCCTTATGAAAAGATTCTACTTCTAGAAAGTCTTTCTCTAGTAATAAACAAAATCCCAGGCTTAGTTTTCACTTGAAAATGAAAGTTCAGCATACGTAAACCAGTAGTCCGTCACTGAATTGCTCAAATAAGTCTCAGTTAGTGGATTTTTGTGAAGAAAATCCCCCTGGCCTAGAGATTTTAAATTCTCAAACACACAAAATGCAAAATCTAATAAATTGTGCTTCAAGCTTCAAGATGAGCATGCAGGACTTGGATGAGACCACCCTATTATAGTTTAAGCTAAAACACCAACAAAAGAAAGAAAGGGAGTAAGGGAGAAAAAGAAAAAAGAAAAGGAATTCATTCTTGGGCATTATCCTCTAGATTATTCTAATTCCCTAGCATATTATTGTCTTCAGAGGAATTAAGTATCTGCACTGACTTGCACATTAAAAAAACATACTACTGGGACGCGTGGGTGGCTCAGAAGGTTAAGAGTCCAACTCTTGATCTCAGCTCAGGTCCCGATCTCAGGGTCGTGAGTTTAAGCCCCACAGTGGGCTCCACGCCGGGCGTGGAGGCTACTTAAACAAAAAACAAAGAAAACATACTTCTTCATTTACTTCTAGAATTAAGTAGAATTTATAGAATACTTTGATACTACTAGAAAAAACATGTTAAACCTACAGGTATTACAATTAAACTACTACTTAAAGAAGATTCTGTCATTCATTCTCCCATTTAGGAAAACAATCAAAATAAGCAACGGAAACTCCTTTAACAAATGTTCGCATATTCAACTTCTGATTTATAATTCAGAGACTAAAAACCATGTCCAAAGGCAGTTTGAATTTTAAAAATGAACTTTTTTAAACCACTGTCTCATGAGAAAACATTTTCTTTGAACCCTTTGTTTCAAGAAGATAAAAGCAACTACCTGCCAAAACCAAATGATTTGCTTGCTGTTTCTTGTATAATGTCGATACACAGTATTTCTCTGCCAGTCTGCCAAGTCAACCTCCTGCATGCCACACAACATAACCTGGGAAATGAGCACAGTAGCAGGTCACGGTACAGACTTAGTGAGGAGAATAACTACATGACTCAAATTTGCTAATGAATACCTATGCACATGCCCAATTATGTGCACAGCTAGGTGCATGACAACTAATGATCACAGTAAGCAGATCCAACAAAATTTGTAGCAATTTAGAATAAGGATTCTTTGGTACTTTATCTTTTCCATGTTTACTGAACTTAAACTGAAAGCTTTTAGAGTTACCATTCTTCAAGAAAAACATCAGCTATGCTAAAAAAAATCTCTTCTAAAAATATATCCCAAATTAGGTGTCCAAATTATTAGTTTCAAACAAAATTTCTGGTTCTTTTTAATCTACACTATCTTCTCTATTTAAAGTCAAAAATATACTAATTCCTGTTATTAATTTTTCCAGGCTTTGGGAATAAGATATTCTATGTGAAATTTTCAAATAAGCCCAGTTGTATTACATATGGGATGAAAGCTATTTTTGGTATAATGAGATAGTCTAATACTTATTTCCTTTCTCAATTAATTTTGAGCTACACTTTATATGCAATAACATGCAGGTGCTCTAAGTATAGAGTTAGATGAGTTTTGATAGATATATACACCTGTGTAACCACCACCACAATAAAGATGTAAGATGTAGAATATTCCCATTAGGTGCCTTTCTGCAGTCAAAAATACCATCTTTGTCTTTGGCTCTACATGATTAATGACATCATCACACATTAAATTTTTGAGAATGTCATTCATATGTATGGTACACTATCAACAATCTTTTCTGTTGTCTCCACCCTCTGCCTCCCTCCATCAACACAATGTTTATGAGACCCACCCACATTGTTGTGGGTGCCATGTTTCTTTCATATTGCTGAGTGGTATTTCATTATATGACTCTACAATAATTTACCTATCCATTTACTTCTTAATGGTCATTTAGAGGTTACTTCAAATTTCTGGCTTTGATGAATAAAGCTGTAATGAACATTTATGGAAAAATCTTTGTATGAAGATCATGTATTTTATTTCACTTGAGTAAATACCTAATTGTGGAACTGCTAGGGCGTAAGAGGCTGATACATATGTTTAACATTATAAGACACTTTCAACATTATCCCAGAGTGGTATTTCACTTAGTTTTAATTCTCATTTCCCCAATAATGAATATGTTTCATGTGCTTACTTGCCATCATAGCTTCCTTTGTGAAATGAGTCTTTGCCCATTCTAGAAAATTTCTGTTTTTTTACTGAGTTGTAAGAGTTTATATATATATATATATATAAAAAATGTGTGGCTAATTGTTTTGTGTTCTTCCAAGAACTTCTGCCCATACTAAGATTTTTCTCCTGTTTTCTTTTTCAGCTTTCATATTTACATTTATGTTTTAAGTTAATCTTTCTTCATGGGCTAAAGTAGGGGTCAAGGTTAATTTTTTAACATAGGGACATCTAGTTGATCCAGCATCATTTGTTTAAAAGATTTTCTCTTTCCCCATTGAAAAATATTAGCACTACTGTTGAAAATCATAGACCCACATATGGTAATATATAGATGGGTCTATTTCTGGACTCTCTTAGTGTTCCACTGATCTGTTTGTGTATCCTTTCAAAAATACCACACTATCTCAATTACTATGGCTTAATAATAATTTTTGAAATCATATTGTAAAGAACAACCTCCAAGTTTGTCCTTTTTCCAAATTAATTGTGGGACACCTGGGCGGCTCAGGTTAAGCGTCTGCCTTCGGCTCAGGTCATGATCCCAGGGTTCTGGGATTGAGTCCTGCATTGGGCTTCTTGCTCAGTGGGGAGCCTGCTTCCCTCTTTGCCTACTGCTCCCGCTACTTATGCCCCCTCTCTCTCTGACAAATAAATAATAATTAAAAAGAAATGTTTCAGCTTATCTAGCACCTTTGCATTTCCTTGTAATTTTTAGATTTTAGTTGTCGATTTCTTTTTTTTTTTTTTTTTTTAAGATTTTATTTATTTGACAGAGATAGAGACAGCCAGCGAGAGAGGGAACACAAGCAGGGGGAGTGGGAGAGGAAGAAGCAGGCTCCCAGCAGAGGAGCCTGATGTGGGGCTCGATCCCGTAACGCCGGGATCACGCCCTGAGCTGAAGGCAGACGCTTAACCGCTGTGCCACCCAGGCGCCCCGAGTTGTCGATTTCTACAAAAAATTCTTCCAGGATGCAGATTGGGATTGCATTGAATATACAGATCAATTTAGAGAGAAATGACATTTTTAATATTGAGTCTTCTAATACACATGATGTATTTCTTCATTTATTAAAGTCATCTTTAATTTTTCTGAGCAATGTTTTGTGTTTTTAGGTACAGAGCTCTTGCAAGCTCTTGGTTAAATTTGTTTATTTTTTGGATGCTTTAGTACATAAAACTTTAAGATTTCAATTTCCAATTGTTGCTGGTACAAAGAAGATATACACTTGATTTTTAAATTACTGGCCTTCTATTCTGTGCTCTTGCTAAATTCACTGTTATTTCTAGTAGTTTTTTTTGGGGGGGTTCCCTTAGGATTTTCTGGGTTGACAATCATGTTATCATCTATGAATAAAGGCCATTTTTTACTCCTTTCCAGTCTTTATAATGAAGTTTTTATTTTTCCTTTTGCCTCGCTGCACTGGCTAGGCCATCTGGTACAATGGGGAATATAAAGGATGAGAGTAGACACCCTTGCAGTCTTCCCAACTTCAATATGAAGTATTCATGGTATCACCAATCAGAATGATGTCAGGGTGTATATTTTTTTGTTGATGCCCTTTAACAAACTGAGAAAGTTGCCCTCTATTCCTAATGTGATGAAAGTTTTTACAAGGAATGATTGTTACATCATCTTAAACAGATTTTAACTTCTAAAGGGCCATGACTATGTATAAGCATTATTTCGAATAACAGTATGCATGGCCATTACTGTGGTATTATTCATGGTTAAGAGAGATGATGAATGGAAGTAAAAGAACAACAGACTAGGAATTACAATCAACAAAAAGCCAAACAAAAAAGATCTATATTTTCTTACAGCTCCGTACTATGAGCTAAAGGCAAATCAGTAACCAATAAGGGCTTTAGTCTCCTTATGTGTAAAAGGAAATCATCATATGGCCCCACTATTTTACAGGGCTATGGGTGAGACAACTATAAACTCTACCAAGGGCTATATAAAAGTATGTGCCTATTCATATCCTTTTACATCTACTGTCTTAGTTTCATCTGTGCTCTAATGTTGGGCTCTGGCCATAACATCCCTCTTTCACTAAGTGAGCCTCTAAAATAGGAGCTTTTAATAGGGGGCATAGAATATTTTAGGTGTATGCATTTTGAAGACACAAAATTATTTAATTTTCTTCAGATTCTTAATGAAGTCTGGGATTTTAAAAAAAGATTAATAGCACTCTGAAAAATATCTTCCATTCTATTCTTCTGATGTGTTTCTGCTAATCTGCAGTCAAGCTCTTAAAAGAAAGAGACATTAACCGGATTTTATAGAGTCTACATTATCATCCAGCCTGAGAGTCCTGATTTTCATATACTTGTCAGTTTCCAGAAGGCTAATTTCTATATAGGAATATTACTGTATACAATTTATAATGCTAATTTTTCACAGGCACATTTGATTATAGAACAAACCAAGTTTCTTTTTTCTTTTTTTTTTCTTTTTCTTTTTTAAAGATTTTATTTATTTATTGGACAGAGAGAGACACAGCGAGAGAGAGAGAACACCGCAGGGGGGGTGGGAGAGGGAGAACAGGCTTCCCGCTGAGCAGGTAACCCCATGCGGGGCTTGATCCCAGGACCCTGAGATCATGACCTGAACCGAAGGCAGACGCTTAACGACTGAGCCACCCAGGTTCCGGCAAACCAAGTTTCTTAGAGAACTGAAGATAGCTAAAGTTAAGATACTGCCTCCAAAGGAGGCAGAGAATACCAAGGAATATCCTAACAGCCCTGCCTATGTTTTAATCTATATGGGGAAAGAAGACTTCAAGAATTCACCATAACTAATCATTAGAGAAATACGAAATCAAAACCACAATGGGATATCAACTTATACCCATTAGGGTTGGCTACTGTAACAAAGCAGAAAATAACAAGTGTGGGCAAAGATGTGGAGAAACTGGAATTCTTGCACACTTTTGGTGGGAATGCAATATATGGTATAGCCACTGCAGAAAATAGTGGTAGTCCCTCAATTAAATATAGAATTACTTTATGATCCAGCAATACCACTCCTGGGTATATATCCAACATAACTGAGAATGGTGTCTCTAAAAGGTAACTATATATCCATGTTCACAGCAGTATTATTCACAATAACCAAAAGGTAGAAGCAAACCAAATATCCAGTGACTGATGAATGAATAAAGAAAATGTGGTATATACGTACAATGGAATATTATTTAGCCCTAAAAAGGAAAGAAATTCTTACACATGCTACAATATGGATAAACTATGAGGACATTATGTTAAGTGAAATGAGCCAGTCACAGTAAGACAAATACTGCATGAGGTCACTTATAGGAGATATCAAGAATAGTCACACTCATAGTAAGTAGAACGGTGGGGTCAGGGAAGGGGAAATGGGGAGTTGTTTAATGGATACAGAGTTTCAGTTTTGCAAAATGAAAATCCTCAAAATTGGCTGCACAGTGTGAGTATACTTAATGTTACTGAACTGTACACTTAGAAATGTTCAAAATGGTAAATTTTGTTATGTGTATTTTACTCTCTCCCATCCCCCTAAAAAGGATTTCTGATATACTTCTAACACATCTAAATATAGTTAAGACCACTAAGAACTCCTGACCTAAAAAACTGATCTTTCGGGGAAACCCACCATCAAACCAGGATTTCATTAAGTTCCCCAGCTTATTAGTAAGGAAGGTTACACTCTCTCTCCAGAACCCTTAACAGTGGGCATTGATGAATGATTTTGTGCCCATGACATCATCATGGTTCAGAGAACTTAAGACCATCACCCCTGCTAGGATTTCAATACCCCCTGAACACTGGCATGAATAAGAGGTTTCAAGATTGTGCCACATCATTTAAAAATATGTGGACATCCTCCTATAGAAGCACAAAAATAGTTCATTCTCCCAATAACATTTCCTAAATGGCATAATAAAAGAGCCTCACCTCCAATTCTTTCTCATCAAAGTACTGTAGCCATTGAAGAGGGACGACTTCATTGAAACCATCAAGGAAAGCTTTGGTCTGTTCCTGCACTCCTCGAGAAAAACGCCACTCTGTCATTAAACTGAAAATAAAGACGGTATTTAAAAATAATTTGTTACGTGAGGTGAAAGCTCAGAAACACAAAGCACTTCTGAAATTCTTTCTCTTTTTCCAAATATGCTATATGTATGTAACATATATATGTTGATGCTGTGTATGTAAGTAGTTTAAGAGTTAAAACATGGTTCCCCATGAGGAAATCAGTTCCAGCACATCAACAGCTAAAAAGGATGGTTTTCAAAATAGGAAGTTTTTTATTTGTCAGTAGAACAGCCGATTCGGAGCACTTACTTCCTGTGCATGTGTAAACAAATAATTCCAAATATTGTGTGCTGACACAGTAAGGGAAAGGCTACGATCATTCAACAGGTTCTCCTAGCAAACCATTTGCCAAAGAAGACTTGAGATGGCTTAAAGCTGGAGAACTGGTTCTTTACATGCTTATTAGAACACGAAGATTTCCTAACAGAATAGAAAAAATGTAAGATGAAAATAAAACATTCAGAGGAGACATATAAAACAGATGTAGAGGAGGGAAGTGTAATAAAGACGGAAGGATGAGCATCTCTATGGCAACGCAGAATCTCCACCAAGGGCCTCTCACTGATAGTAGGTGGGTCCGGAGGTTCCTGCAAGGAACAGTACAGACTACTACTGATAAGAAGCCACTGATACCACCAGAAAAAAGCAAAGTCAATTTACCCACATTCCTCCCCTTCCGGGGTCCCAGAGAAAGCTGGTCTTCTCTGCTGAGGCAAACTTTTCATCCTTGCTGCCTCCACAACTGTTCATCAATTACTCGCCCTCTTTTGCCCATGCCCTCACCTCTACCTTCCCACCCTCTTCCCATTTGCCCACATGGGTGCTCAGACTATTGCTTTCCGAAACCCTTCCTTCAACCCAGTGTTTCTTTTTAATTATTCTCTCTCCTCTCTTTACCACCACTCCTACTAAAAGAGTACTCTATACTTCACTGTCTCACCTCCTGTTCACCCAAATTTTAAACCACTGTAATGGTCTGGGATTTTCAACATCTCTCCCAGGGGGGAAAACAAAACAACTTTCTTCACAAATGTCACCAAAGAACTCTAAATTGCCAAGCGCCGTGCCCTCTTCAAAATTACTCCTGTTGCATGAACTTCCTGAACACTGGGCGTCAGCATTCCCAAGCCTCACATCGTTCTTCCCTGGTCAATATCACCATTCCCGATCTGATCTAACTTTGGCTACTCCTTTGTTTCCTTCATTGGTTTCAGTGTTCCAGAAATGTTGGTATCACTGAGATCTCTGCCTTCTTTTCTTTTCTCGCTATTTATTACTTAAACATGATATCATCAATTACCTAAGTTTTAACTATCATAGAAAAGCCAGTAATTCTTAAATTCCCAGATCCTGCTCTCCTCCTAAGATATTAAGATATAAATTCTTCCCTCCTTGGATATCCTGCTAACACATGGAACTATTAACCAATCCAGAAACCTCAAATACTTTATTTGCTAGTATTTTCCCCACCATGTGTAATTGGTCACCAAATCTGAACTATTCTATTCCTGTAATATCCTGAAAAATCCATCTCTACTGTGTCCTGTTTCAGGCCATAGATACTGAATTACTAGGAGAATGAAAGAGCCTCTTAACTATGCTCTGATCTCTAACTACTTCCTTCCATCCATCTCTTCCAGTTTGTCCTCCATAAAGATGCCAGAAACAATTCTAATCATCTCATCTTGGTTGTGGTTAGTTTTTGATCACTTTTATATGAGAGCAAAAATCCAGGTTTCTTAGACTTAAGAGTTTCCTTAGACTAATGCACAATTTTGCTACCACTCGAGGTTCCTAGCTAGCCACTATTTCTCACCATGATACACTATTCCCACAGTGCTGCGGTTGTAGATTCTCAGGATAAATTAATCCCCTCAATACCTCAATTCCTCTGCTCCTGCTATTTCCTTCCCCCCAAAAGCTCTCCATCTATCAGGCAAGCTCCCATTCATCTTTTCAGACCTAGGAAGAACTTTTTTCCTCAGTCCTCCCAGCAGAATCAATGGCTTCCTTCCCACTTTGGATTCTGACAGCATTTGATTCACCTTTCTACCATTCATTTACTCATAGATTCACTGAGGTCCTATGCTGTACACTAAAAACAAAATATCACAACTAAAAAGTTATGCTTAAGGAAGTTTTGTGTTGCCTTTGTTTGTAGTGGCCCAAACCGGACACAACCTGAATGACACCTATAAGCAAAAATGACTGACGAATTACAGAATGGATATACCATAATTTATTTAGCTATTAGAAAATTTGTTAGATCTATCTTTACTGACATGGAGGATGGAAAAAGGAAGCTAGAGAGTAACATGATATGATCCCATTTTTGAAACAAGTATCAAGAACAACATAAAAATTTGAGACAAAGGTGAGAATCCAAGCATAAAAGAGCATGAAAATGGTAGTAACATGAATAGAGATAGGTCAAGTGAGGCAACAGGGAAAAAAAAAAAAAAAGAGAAATTTCATTTTGACATGTTAAATACAAGTGATTCAGTAGCTGAGGTGTGGGCAAACTATGGCCCACGGGCCCAGTCCAGCTTGTTTTGTATACAGCATGTGAACTAAGAATAGTCTTTACTTTTTAAAAATAATGGCAGAGAAAATAAAGAATAGGTCATGATTTGAAAATTATATGAAATCAAATTTCAGAGTCCATAGTAGTTTTACTGGAACACAGCTACACATAACTGTTCATATCCTGTCCATGTGCTTTTGTGCTGTAACAGCAGAGTGGAATAGTTCCAAGAGAGATTGTAGGTGGCTCACATGCCTAAAATATTTACTCTCTGGTTCTGTCCTGGAAAAATACGGATTTACCTTGCTGGCAAATGGAAATTCTATCTAAAGTTCAGATATTACTAACAGAAAACTGAAGCCGCGGTAACAGGCTATTTAGAAAAGCACACTAAATAAAGAACTGGGAAGAACATGCACGTTTAAGAAATGGAGATTTAGATAACCATCGTTACAGAGAAAGTGAAGAAAATCCATACGGTGCAGGATCACGGAATTCAAGGGAACAAAGAATTTCAAGACAGAGGCTGTGGCGGGTACTGTGAAAAGAGTAAGTTAAAGAGGAAAAGTGAACTGGAGGAGGAACTGAGCATCAGACTGCTGGGCACGGCCTGGCCTCCAGCCTGGGCTTCGGTACTACCTGACAGCACCCTGGGTGCTTCATCTAGAAATAAAGAAGATGCACAGTCTTTGCAAAGCCCTTTTTAGCCCCACTGTTCCATAAATTTTGATCTGGACAAAGGCAGAATGCTTACAACAAGCAGAAGTGGGAAAGTGAAGGTCACTATTTATTGTCTTATTTCACAAACACTGGTACTGTTGAGAAAAACTTAAATAAATGTACATCAGAGGCAAGAGAAGTTATTTTAGTACATTTGAATTTCTGAGTCCTGTTAGAGCATGTTTATAAACTGAGATGAAGACTCAGTAGAGAGCAAATGACAAAAAAGGGTAAGTGAAAGGAGGAATGAATGTGCAACAGCTTCCCAGAGGAGTGAACATGGGATCAAATTAAGGGCACAGATAGAGGACTCAGTTCTGACACACTCCAGAAATTCTAAAGATTAAGGTCAATCAGGTGTATCACCTTACCCAATATATTCATCTTTGTTCTCCTCAGTCACCAGGATATTGGAACCTCCCAACTTCAGGTCATGCGAAGTAACCTTTCCCAGAATTTCCATGTCAACAGAAAAGTACATTTCTAAGCCACATTCTTCAATGTTGTTATCTCTGGGTGATATAAATATATATCAACTAATTAACATGATATCTAAATTGGCTTCGAGAAAATGTCTATTGAAAGATCAATCTTCAAACCTTATCCAGATAAGGGAGTTATAAAACTCAGTATCAATAGATTCCAAATCCTTAATAGTCAGTTTTTTACTTAGCATACGCTTGTAGAATGGTAAAGAGAAACCAGTATCAATAAACTTCCCATGAAAAAGTGCCTGCCAAGAGAAATAAAAAATTTTATTTAAAAATTTGTAAAAATGATTTTCTTATTCAGAGCACAATGATAACAGAGAAATCATGAGGCTTCACAGGCCAAAATAAGGACTTAAGTAAGCAACCAGGATAAATCATGAAAACCAAAATATTACATAAAATGGTTAAGTATGAAACACAAATTACAGAGTTAAATGACTTCAAACACTTAGTTCTATCATGTCCGATCAGTAACTGTCACTGAGGATGGTAAAAGAACAGTATCAAACCCCCACTCTTTCCGGTATGTTTTATAAATTAAATTAACCTAACTGGATGCAGAAATATGGACGGAGCCTCAGGGCTCCTGGGCATGCACCTGGCAAGACCCTTCCTCCACTCCTTTCTGACCACAGTTGCCTAAGAGATTTGCAGGACTGACCCCATTTGCCTTCACTCCTGCTCACAACAGCCAACAAAGGAAGCACCAGACCCCCTCAGCACCCCGATTCTCACCACCAACTGCCCATCCATCTCAAAATCCAATTCCATTTCTCACACCTCCCCTAACTCCCAAAACCATCTCTATGCTTTGCCTTCCGAAGCTCATGATCCATCATTAACAAAATCCCCCCCAGATTCCTTCTTTGAAGATCCTTTAGCATCTTGGTTTAACAAACATCTAGCATTTTTCTGAAGACTTTGCTTCTGCCCAAGTCCTCCCAAAGGGATGCTGTTTCTCTCCCATCCCCCTCATGTCACCAGGCCTGGAAGTGGGGCAGGTGTTGCTCCTCATTACTAATTCCTCCTCCCCAAATCTGCCCGTCTTAAAGCTCATGGCTTTATAGCGCCCCGAGTGGCTTACGGCCCCACCCCGCCCCCACTTTGTTGCCATCAGCCCTAGATCTCTGAGTTTCTCCTTGTTACTCCCTCAAAATGCTATGTTCTTCTACACTACCGTCATAATTTTAGACATTCCAACATCTACACTGATGATTCTCTTACTACCCTTTTTAGTCCTTTCAATAACCTTAGTCTTTCACTTAGCTAAACATTCTCGACATCATACCTCAGATACTGGTATCAGCAATAACTGCATTCCTTCACAAACTCAATTTCAACCATCACCTAATTTTCTAGCTCACTGCCTTTTGCCATGGTATCTGCAATTTTTGATCCCACTGAGATCGAAAAAACACATGGAACCTTATTACTGTTTCTCAGCTTCTCAACAAAGCTATTTCTCTCTCTATTCAGTTTTGATTCCATCATCAATCATTAAAATTACTCCCGTGTACACCTTCAAACCCAGCCTCTCCTCAAAGAAATTCTGGCAAAATCCAAAGCCTAGCTAAACACAACCCTTAACCGACTCCAGGCCTGTGCCTGGGTATTGGAACATGCTAGGAATGCATACACAGCCATGCTGACTAGTTCATGATCAACAACCTCCAGTGGGAGCTTAGTGCTGCCTGATAATCGTATTTCCCCACTGTACTCCCTCTCCCAGGTGACTACTATTCCTCAAATACTTTTCCCTACTCCTCACTCTGAGCTAATTATCTTGCTTTCTATTTCACTGAGGAAACAGAAGCCACCAGAAGAGAATTTTTGTGTTCCACCACATCTGCTCACTACTAGCATCTGAATCTATATACTCTATTATCTATTACTTCTCTGTGTGCCACACATCTCTCCTACTCAAGGTCACTGCTCCCATATTCCCTATCTCTTTGACTTCATCAAATTAATTCTTCTCTTTGAGTTCATCAAATTAATTCTTCTTACTTCATTATCATTATCTGTATGTAAATGTTTTACTCTCCTCCCATTCTAGATACTGCCCGATTTCCCTATCACTGTTTATGGCAAACTTCCTTAAAAGATTTGTTTGTATTTGTTGTCTCCATTTCTCCTTCTGTTCTCTCTGGATTTCACTTCCACCAATCAATTGTTCCTCACTACTGCTCCTGAATCTTTCCCCTGGCCAAATCAAATGGTTATTTCTAAGATCTCCTCTTGCTTATCATACCAGCACTGGACAGGGCTGACCACCTTCCCTAGCCCTCTGGCAACTGTTCTTATTTGATTCTCCTACCCCCTCCTCCTCAGCTCTTTTGTTGGTTCCCTCTCATCAACTTGACTTGCAAATGTCCTTAAACTTCTTCTGTCCACCCTTACTCCTTAAACAATCACATAGCCCTAACCTAGCTAGATAACCCCTCATCGCCAGACTTATATACCCAACTCCCTATTCTACATCTCCATTTGGATGTCTATAGGTATCTTAAACTTAACAAACCAAATCCATTTTTTTTCCCCCAAATCCAAATTCCTGATTTTTCCCAACCCCACAACCCTTAGGAAACAGCAACTGCAACCAAACACACAGGCCATAAATTTTGGCGTCATACTTGACTCTCTCACACTGTGCATTTAAGCTCCCCAAAAGTTCTGTTAGCTCTAACTACAGAATATATCCAGAATCCCAACCACTTTTCTCACTACCTCCATTGCTAGACCACTCAAGTTCAAGCCACTATCAACTGTCACCTCGATTGTTGCAAATGGTCTCCCTGCTTCCACTGTTACTCTCTTCTGCCCCCAATTACAGTCTCTTCTACACAGCAACCAGACCATGTTACTTACATTGTGTCATTCCCTGCTCAAAACCCATTAGTGAATTTCCTAGAAGTCCCACACAGTACCTTTCAACCCCATCTCCCACCAAATTCTCTCATATACTCTGCTCCACACATGCCATTTTCCAATCAAAGATATAATTCCACTTTGGAGCCTTTTTCTTGCTGTTCCTTATGTGTAGAATGTTATTCCCCAAGATATATGCATCATTCAATCCCCTGCTTTCACGTTTCTGTTCATGTGTTACCCTCCCGAGAGTCCACCTCTAATCATGCCATATAAAAAAGCAACACTCCTTTTCCCTCGGCACATACTTATGTGTTATTCTGTCTCCCTCTGACAGAATTTAGATCCCTGAGAGCAGGGACTCTGTCTTTTTATCATGGTCTCATCTCTGTCATACTACGATGCCATAGTAGGTGCTCAATAAATATTTGCTGAGTGAATAGACAGAAAGTACAAATAAATACAAACACTTCTGAAAAGACAATAGTCCCACAAGAGTTTCTGCAAAGCTCTGAAAATTCCCCAAACATCAGTCAAGTGCAATTGTTATACAATGCAGATTTTCCTTTTACGCAGAAGTAGTCACACCATAATTAAGCTTTAATTTATAAAATGAAAGAACTTTTAAAGACTAAGCAGCTACATCAATGATCCTCATATTCATAATCTTGATTTCGTACAGGTACTCAAAAAATATGGTCCTCTCCTTTCTAGGCAAACTTCCTTGGTAACAAAATTTGTGAATATATACAACCAAGGATAACGTGGATCATGTTTTTAAGTCCTCTCCAAAATACTTTTGAAATAAGCAAGTTTAAATAAATAAACGAATGAATAAATAAAGGAAAATAAGAACTTACCATAGCAATAAAGCGACCAATAAAACAGAAGTATGAAAGATGGTCTGGGTTAATGGTTGATGCTGGATTTATTTGTAGACAATAGTTGTTCTTGCCAGCATACTCAAATAAGCAATACATGGGGTTCAAAACTTCATGTGAAAGCAAGAAAAACCATTCTCTAAAAGAAAATAAGATTATTTTTTAGCATTAATACATACAGGATTTTAAAAACAAATCTTAAATACACTCATGCACACATCGTATCTCTGCTCAACAGCCTTTAATAACTCCGCTGCCCAATTCCTCAGCTCTCAAGTCTTCCTATGATCTGGCCCTCCACTGAGTTACCTGCAGTTCCTATGATGCCGAACTACAAACTCGGTGCTACTCACAGATAACATGCTTATTTCTATGCCATACTTTTGTTTGGGTACGTCTCCTCAGTGTCAACTCAGCCTATGTAGCTCCCACTTTTGCTTTCAGTCCAATTGAAATTCATCCCACTTCAATTTTTTGAAGGAACTTTCAGCATATTTATTTGTATCAATCACTGAATACTTGGTCATACTGTGATAACAACCACAATATTATTCATTTTCCTGTACATGACCTGCCCATCCATTAGACTAGAAGCTCCTCAAAAGCAAAGACCAAGTCTTCATGTATATTTTTGTATCCTTAACTCACAGGCATTCTAGGATCTATATGCAACAGGATTTAGTAAGTATTTGCCAGTGATACTGACATACACAGCACTGCTGCTATGGAACAGTTCTAGTTTTATTGCCAACATATTACAAATGGAACTAAAATGAAACACATGAAATCTTTAGCATTCTCTAACTTATTACCACCCATTTTGCCCCATTTATCAAAGTCTAATAATGAAATCCAACTGGATAAAAGATTAATAATTCATATTACAAAATAAACCCAATCTGCAAGACTCTCTTAAACATCAATTTCTTCTAAAGCAGGGTTCCAAGCTCAAATGCTTATAGTGATCAGTACACGTGGCTTCCTTCTCTGCTTGGGCTTCACATTCTCTACTTAACCAACAATCACCCATTCTTCATTGTATCCCTGATAAAAGTTATTCCAGTTGTAAGGAAGAATTCTTTCTAAGTAGATAATCATTGTCCTGAGATGACAGCGCAGTGGTGGGCACAGAGTGAAAAAGAGTGTATCTATCCTACAGGGCTGAATCAGCTATGCAGATTCAGCCAATTGATGCCATGTCAAAAGGTGGGAACATGGGTTTAGGGTTTTTAAAGAGAAGGCAGAAATCTTGATTCTTAAACATAATCTAGTGATTTTCTTTAATGCTGTCAAGTAATTGAAAAAAAAAATTAAAATCACAATGGGAGCCATTACTAGGCAGGCTAAATCTGGCCTGGAAGCCCATTTACAAAAGCTTTTCTAAAGCTTTAAAAAATAATCTCAGAAACTGCCTGATCGGTAGAGAAGGGAGTCTTCCCCTAAACAAAATCAACTAAGAAATGATAAACACCAATTCACAAAACTAAATCCAGTCCCAAAGTAGTAGTTGAACCAAGTGACTTCCCACTGTAACAAGAACCCCAGGGGAAAGGACTGACAGATCTGTGAGAATGTGTTTAGACACAAAAAAACTAGAAATAAACTTTCTAGTTGCTGCAGATTACTTTTAGCAAACAGCAGCCCAGAGAAAACTGAATACATTCAAAGGAAGAATGCCTATACATGGTATCTGACCTGTATACCCTGACACTAAAAGAAAAGAAGGAAAAATTATAACTAACAAGAGGTGGAAGAGTTCACTTTCAACACATCATTTCCTATACTCTCAAATAAACAAAAGATAAACCAGAGGTTGAAAAAATTATGAGACAACAGATGAGCTAGCAGAGCCTAGAGAAGAAAATGAAGAAAATAGTAAAGCCACTAATGAAGAAAAATCACATTAGAAGCAACAAAATGTAGGGCAGTACTGCATACAGTAACATGAGGATAGGTTTGAGAAAATCAAAACAAAGTGGAAAAGCACAAAGATAAAAATAATCAGAGAAAAGATGACAGACATGTAAAACTGACAAAGAAGATTCCACATACCCATGACTGATGTTCCTGAAGAAAAATGGAACAAATGGAACAGAAAAAATATTCAAAGACGTAATAGAAGAAAATTTCCCTTAAATTAAGAAAGATCTTAATATGCGCCTAAGAAAAGATATAAAACAATCAACAATGAAATTAACGAACTTCAAGGAAAAGGACTGTGTGGGCATCCAAAGGAAAAAAAAAAAGTTTCCTACAAGGAGCTGGCCTTCCACTTGACACGCTATAACATTCAGTGCTAGAAGACAGTGAAGCAATGTCTACAGAGTAGTGGAGAAACTAGTGTTGCATAAGCAATTTGTATCTAGTGAAGTTATCAATATACAAAAGCAACAGAAATCACATTTTCAAACATGCAAAACTAAAGGAGTATACCACCCTTGTGAACTCTTGAATAAACCAAAACAGGAATACATGAATCAAAATTAAGAATTTGGGGGCGCCTGGGTGGCACAGCGGTTAAGTGTCTGCCTTCAGCTCAGGGCGTGATCCTGGCGCTATGGGATCGGACCCCACATCAGGCTCCTCCGCTATGAGCCTGCTTCTTCCTCTCCCACTCCCCCTACTTGTGTTCCCTCTCTCTCTGGCTGTCTCTGTCAAATAAATAAGTAAAATCTTAAAAAACAAACAAAAACAAAAACAAAAAAACAAAATTAAGAATTTGGGAATAAGAAAATCATGGTATGGAGTAACTGAATATATGTGTTAAAACCCTCAAAACATAAAACTAGATCCAAAAAGTTGAGGTAACTACGAGTACAGACAAACACATGAATGTTATAAAGTCAGACACTGTAAAAAATAAAACCATATTTCATTTCTAAGGTATATATTTCTTTTTAATGTCTGAACATTCCTGAAACTGAGATAAATCATAATAGATGTGATATGAACACTTATTGTGATAGGTAGTGTTCCTTTTCTGAAAAAGCTTAATAATGCACTGGAAAAGAAAATATGCTAATTAACCAAACCTCTGATAATCCCACATATATGCTCCCACCTATCTCTTTCTGCCTGCTGTACTGAAATTGTGATTTTGTAATTCTGTACACCTCTGAAATATTAGTTTAAAAAGATCTGCTCCTATGAAAAGAAGGTTTTATTCTTTTAAAAGATTTAATGGAATGTTCTGCTAAAAAATAAATCATTGTCAAATTAGGTTTGGGCAAAACAAAAATTTTTAAAGTTGTTCATTAAAAAAAATTAAAAATTAAAAGGATTTCCCACTCATATTGCTTCACATTTTCCACTGTTAACAATGTATTTAATGAATATGAAAAACTATTCTCAAAAGGACTCAGACTGGATTAAAACACAAACATAAAACCAACATACACTGCTATAATAGCAAAAATTAAGAAACAACCTTAAGCATGCTGATCCATTAATTATGGTATCTACATACAATGTAATATTATGCAGCCATTAAATAAAAGAGAGTATTAGCACCGTTAAATAAAGGAGAGTATTATTAGCTCCATATAGGATATGAAAAGCTGTCCATGAGATATAAAATGATAAAATGAAGTTCCTATATTGTGCATGTTGTATGATCAATTCTGTTTAAAAAAAATAGCAAACATGTACTATATCACACATACATACAAATTCATACATATGCAGAGAAAATGTATAGGATAACCAAGACAGTAATAATAATGCTTACCTCTAGAATTGTACTAATATTTTAATTAAAAAAAAATAACTGGATTGCTACTGAAAAAATTTATCTTTTCAAGAATACATCCATCGCATACAATGGAGACATACTTATTTCAAAGCAGATGTGTGTTTTTATTTTACCTTGCTAGACCACCATAATCAAGTCCTTCTTCTCCTCTAAATATTACATACAATCGCCTTCTCAAGTCATAGGGTTTTAATGCCATAATCTAATTAAAAACAAAAACATGAACATTTAAAACACTCATATACATTGTTTCTTCCAAAACAATTCAAATTTCATCTGCTTTTCCAAATGACACATTTCCTTAGCTCATATAACAATGCCTTTAACTCGAGATCAATTGATGTGTTCCACAAACTAGCAGAGATGTACCTTACTCTATTAAGCTTTCTGTGATTCACCTTCTAAAATCTCTTTCCCCTCTTCTATTAAATGGTAGTTCAACTTTGGGTTAGTGGAAAGGGAGGAAGAGTGACACAGAAAGCTTTTAAGTTTAGAAAATACTCCTTCCCCTGTCGCTCCCCAAATTTTACCAAAATCTTGTAAAAGGTGACTTGTAAATTTTTCTAACTAGCAACATTTGATGAGAAGCAAAAGAGCTTGCTCTAGGTCCTGCTTATACCACATATTCCATTTCTCAGTAGGAAAGGAACTCAGCTAAAGCAAAGAATTTATATAATACATATAGCCAATTTTCATAATCCTTAATGGCTTACATTAGGATTCTAGCAAACAAGCTTTACTTTTGGGTAACAGTGAATTACTTCCATCACCCATGTCAAAACCAAAGCCAAGACTGGCATGTCTGGTTGACGGCACAGCTCACCAGCAGGACTTCACCTCATAGGCAGTCACGCACATCAAACAGACCATGGTTCTCCCCACACCAGAGGACAAAGCAAAATAAAGTCTTTCATGAATCTGGATGTACACTTACTATAAAAAAGCTCAAACAGAGCTTAGAACAAGCTAAGAATTTATTAACTCAAACCAAAAAAAGTTTTGATAATAGCTGCATTAAGTATCTTGCCCAATTTCCAACAGTTAGTAAAATTAAGCTAGGATTTGAACATCTCTGATTTTGGGGTGCTGCTTATTTATGTAAAAGTCCCTGTATACCTATATACATCATTGTAATACTTTCGGGGCAGGGGGGAATGATAAGACTTTTATGAAAAATTCTCCACATCATCAGAAAAAAAGAACTGATAATATCTTGATTTTTTTTTATCTTAAAATATTCTGCAGATGATTCAGGAAAGGCAGACATATTTTATTCATTCTCCAAATGTCTGAATACCTGCTATGTGCAAGGCACTATTCTAGGTACTGAGCTTAACAGCAGTAAATGAAATAGTTTGTGCTCCCATGGAGCTTACCTTCCAAATAAAATGGGTCAGATGGTGCTAAGTGTTACTGAAAAGAACACATAAAGGGCTAGAATGAGACTATGAGGGAGGTGAGCAGGGACTCCTATCTTAACTAGTGTGCTCAGACAAGGTCTCTCTGAGACCATAACCTTTAAACTGAAACCTACAGGAGGTAAGAGCGAACATTAGGGTTACTGAAGGAATACTTAAATGGAATAGAGCATCCATACTGATTTAATTTTAATTTGATAGTATTATCAAGACTTGTTTGAGTTAATGAAGTGTTAGAATAAGTGTCAAAATGTGTCAACTTGTTCCAGAAGCTGTTTAAACTTCATTTGAAATGGACATAATGATAAGAGTTATCTCAAAGGGATGTTGTGAGGATGAATTAAATGAAATGATACTTATAAGATGCCAGTGCCAAGAATATGGCAATCAGACAATACATGATGGGGTTAATTATGACTATTATTATAATGGACACTCCGTAAGTAGTAGTCATGGTTTAAAATTTCTAAGCCCTAACTCCCTTCATATATATAAAATATAATCAGACAAGTTGAACTGTTTATTCTGATAAAATCTTCCTTACCTGTTGGAAGGAATCTTCAAACAGTGTCTGCCGGGATACATTGATCTTTACATGACTGGGTAGTGCATTAGACTAAAAACAAAAATAATATCGTGATATCATGTAAGCTGTAGTACAGGCATAGTACAAAGATAAGACTAAATGATTATGAACATAAGATTTATTTACCACTGTAGTACCTGGCACAAATAACGGAAGTGAGCAAGTTTCCACCTAAAGCTGCGTTCATAGGCAATCTGTGGACCACCTTTAGTTCTAAAGAGAAAAAAAAGGAACCATATATTAATTCAAAATAAAATTGGATATGTAATATTCAATACCAGAGTCCTACAGATGACCACAGGAAAGTTATTTGTTGGGAGAGAAGATACATTTGATGCGCCAAGAGGCTTGCGCAATGAGGACAGCACAAAGAGTGAAACTGTATGTCTGTATGGGTCTTCTGTAAAGAAGTTAGTTAAATGAAACATTAAAGTCTATTACTGACTATTAAAAAAAATCTTTGATAATACTTAAATCTAAGGAGGATAGAAGCTCTAGACAGAAGAGTCAGGGAAGGAAATTCTACCACAATTTAAACCTAATCTCCAACTGAAAGAAACACTGCTAAGATAATATGCAAGGAAAAGCAACTTCTAAGAACAAGTGACACCCAGGTCACATGGCTCAACGGATCAGTGAGGGAAGAGGCAGAGGGGGTGGCATGGAGGGATAGGTTTGATTCACATTGAGAAGGCCTGCGACTTACGCGTTTTGAGGGAGAGCCTAAGATATAAGCACAAAGATCTTTCATGATCTTATGGAAAATTTTGGAATGGATGGAAAATATTCTATTATGTTGTTAAGTTCAAGTGAATTCACTGAACAAATATTTGTGAAATATATAGTATTACCTGATGTTATTCTAGCCGATGAGAGTGTTATTTGTTAATAAAACAGGTAACAAAACCTGTTTTTGTGGAGGTTATATACCAGTGAAGGGGACAGACAAAAAACAGAATAAATAAGTAAACTATATATGAAGTGTGTTAAAAGGGGATAAACGTTTTATACTCCTGCTCTGCAAACAGGAATGAGAGAGAGAGAGAGAGAGAAAGGCGGTGTAAAAAAGATATGAGTCGTATGGGGAGAAGTTTAAAATTCTGAAATGGGTGAATGGCGTTGAGTTCACAGACAAATTCATATTTGAGCAAAAACATGGAGGGCAGGCACTAAGTCATGCACATATCTGCGGAAAGCCCAGAATAAAAACTAAGACCCAGAAGTGAAAGCCCAGGTGCTTGAGGTATAGCTAGGGGGCCCATGAAGCTGAAGCACAGTGAATGAGGGGAGAAAACAGAGATGAAACTGAAGAGAAAACAGGGGTCACATTCTGTAAGGCCGTGGAGGCCACTGTGAGGACTCTCCTTTTCACTCTGAGATGGGAAATCACTGAGAAGTTTTTGTGTGAAGGAATGATTTTATACTTTTTTTTTTAAGATTTTATTTATTGATTGATTTGAAAGAGAGAAAGAGACAGCCAGCGAGAGGGAACACAAACAGGAGGAGTGGGAGAGGAAAGAGCAGGCTTCCAGCACTCCCAGCGGAGCAGGGAGCCTGATGCGGGGCTCGATCCCAGGATCCTGGGATCATGCCCTGAGCTGAATTTAATGACTGAGCCACCCAGGCGCCCAGGAATGACTTTATACTTAATAGAAAAAAAAAAAAAAAAAGTCAATCCTATTGCTAAAGGGAGAATAACATTATATGAGGTGTGGGTAGAAAGCAGAGAGACAGAGGCACCACTCCAGCTGATCATGTGGTGGTAGTAGACGTGGTGAGACCTAAGTGGATTCTGGACATACTCTGAAGCTGAGGTAGCTAGAAATGTATTGTGTCAAATGCTCCTAAATCAAATGAGACAGGACTGCAACTAATCCCTGAATTAACAATTAACAATGTGGAGGTCACTGGTATCCTTAACAAGTTCAGGGTCAGCGGAATTTCCTTGTAGTCCGATTGAAAAAGATTAGAAACAGCTATCTAGAGACAATGCTTTCAGGTACTTTTCCTAAAGGGCAACAATAAAAATGAATTTTCATTGAATTAATTTGAAAGGTAAAATGTTGTGGTTTGTTTTTATCTAGGAGAAACAGCAGCTGATAAGAATAATTCAGTAGAAGAAAAACTGATGATGGAGGATAGAAAGATGATAATTGCTGGAGCAATTAAATGGGAAAGGGGGAAGATCTAGAGTGCCATCAAAGGGACTGGCCTTTGGTAGGAACAATGACAGTTCACCTATAGGATTAAGAAGGAAGACAGATGCTTGAGGTGGGCAGATGTGACAGTAGGAATTTGCAAAAAACAAACAAGCAAACAAATGAAAAACCAAACTCCTTTTATGGTTGCTTCTATTTTCTTAGTGATGCAAAGATACCACACCTAAGAGTAAGGATGAAGGTGAGGTCTGTTTTAAGACATTTTTTATCTGGAAAATTCAAATGTGTTGACATCTCATTCTTTCATGAATTACAGTAGTATGATGGGCAGTTAAGAGCACAGACTCTGTGAATAGACTGCCTTGGTCTGAAACCAGCTCCATTCCCTTCCGCCTGGATTTGCACAAGTTAGGTATGCTCCCTAAGCCTCACTTTCTGTGCTGAAAAAGTGAAAACACCTCAAGGGGTTGTTGGGAAATAAAATGATCTAGTTTACACAACGTTCTTAGAGCAATACTGTGCACACAGCAATCACTAAATATTTGCTATCGTTATTATTACACATTATGTGCTACAAATTCATTCCGTAGTAATGTAAAGCAATGATGGGTATTACTTATATAGGTTTTCTTGATCCACAAAATACAATCTGTTGCTAAAATTGAGGCTAAATTTTTATGTCCTCATTAAACAGCATTTAAGAACTTCAGGTTTCCACTTACACAGATGACTTCCCATTGCGAGGATCTTTGAATGTTGTTGTTCTTGTATTATGATCAACAAAGTACCTAACACCTTCCCGAGTATACCTAATTTCCCAGCCTTCTGGCAGGGGTTCTTCATTCTGTAAGCTAAAAGATAAAGTTACAGTCACAAGGTGAACATTTCCTAGGTACTAAAAACATCCGAATCAAGGTTTACTTGATTCTATCTACAGATATACGTAAGATGACTTAATTAAGGCCTTAGTACACACATACCCTTGAGTTCTGGGATCTTCCCACTGGGTTGTTTTTGTGTTATGATTCACAAAGTATACCCTGTCGGTTGAATCCACTCTTTTTTCTAAAAAATAGAGTGAGCACAGCATTTAATGACTATTTATACTATACATACCTTCAGATATTTTTACCAACAAAATATCAGCTTACCCCAGCCTGGTGGCAAAGGCCCATATGGGTCATTTTCTGCAGCTAACATTGAAGCCTGATTGGAGAAAGGGTTGGAGGGAAAAATAAAAACATTACTATAATATAAAAGCAAAGATAAATTAAATACTTGGTAGAACATTTTATAGTAATTTTCTAAAAAATATGATAAAGGAATGTGAATATAGTGATTCCAAGACACAAAGTACATTTAAAAATGTCATGAGTTAAGAAGAGTCCATCAGCTGATAAAATCATTAGTTTTTCTAAGATGATTTAGAAATAATATACTGAGATCAATATTTTAATTTTTAGCCCTTCTATAATAATCTATTAGGAGTGAAATGAGAGAGAAAGAGCATATAGAAAATTGTCGTGTTCAAATGAAAAATATTATTTGTTTAAAAGTACAATAATCACAGTTCTCCTTAAGACATACCTATAAACAAAACCAACATTAAAATCCAGCCTCATCTTTATACAAGTAAACTTTTATCTTAATATTAGTATCTTTTACATATTCATAAATAAAAACATTCATGCTTACATATATTATAATCCAGAAATATATTCAGAAGAAAATACATTCTACTATCAATTTGAAAAGAATGATAAATATAAAAATCATCACACCTGAAAAATTTTCTTAATGATAAAGTTATGCATCTTGATAAGTATTTTATAACCTTATAATAGATGCTGTTAATTTTACCAATATCCATTTCCCACACCTTCTTCCTTCACACCCAAACCACTGTTTTGTTCGAGGTAGCCATGTGTCCGTCTAATTCCATTCCCAGCCTCCTCACAGCTGAGCTGGTAGAATGACCAATTCTAGCCAGTGAGTACTGGCAGAAGTCCCTGGTAAGGACATCCCTTTTCGAGTAAAAAGGCAGGACTTTCAAGTTAAAAGCCATCTGCTCTTCTCATTCCCCTCTCCCTTTCTTCTTGTCTACACTGGGGAATGAAGCCCAAAGGGCAGCAGCTCTGTATGACCGAGGTAAGCATGAAGCAGGGTAACAATGCACAAAGAATCTGGGTACCTAAGGTGGCATTACTAAGCCAATGTATGTGTCAGCCTGGACTTTTATCCCAGACTTGTGCTATACTTAGATAATTATACCTGAACCTGTTTAAGGATGTTCTATGCAGGAGAACACACTTCTACTACATCCCTATGACCTAATTCTACCATTTCCCCAAGGTTCTCACGTATACAGCTAAGCTGACCCAGAACAAAAGCACACAGTATGTAATTTCTTGTTTACTATATACAGCTAAACAACGAAACCTTACTACAGATTTCTGTACAAGTTACCAAAGAACCAGCAATTGGTGGCAGCAGGAGTTGCTATGTAAGCTGGGTTGGCCCACTCCCTCTCTGCTGGCTACAGATCACCAGGAAAATGGGTCAACCTGCAAATGAGAACTTATTATTTAACCTCTGAAGAAAATGGAGCTGAAAGAGCCAGGTTGAGGCAGGATAATGAAAAAAGAGTAAAGTTTTCTTTTTGTGTCTTTCCTAATTCCTCCCTATCTGCTAGCCTCTATGTTTTGGGTTTTCAAGTTGCCTCAAAACACTCTCTAGAGATGCCCGGTACTTAAAATTTGTATTTTCCACTTCCTGTGATCAAACCTATGTAACAAAGGTTTCCCTCTACCCCCAGTCTTCTTGTGGATGTTTGCTTATGGTCACACACGGACCATCAATTGGTCAAATTTCCAGATAGCATTAGATTTTTTGGATAAAACTATCTCCAATTCCAGAAATATCTTTGGTAGGCCAAACACATTAAAGTGTTGTTTCTGAGAATCTGGGATGGGAATCCAAACAGCTAAAAAATGGCAAAACTAGTCTTAAGTAAAATCAGGGGGTAACCAGTTTTGCTTAAAGCAAACAAAATGATTATAATTAAAGGCAGAAAACTGGGAATTAGGAAAGACAAATTATTTCATTAAGAAATTTCACTTACGAAACTACCACTTTTTAAGACAAAAACCATACTTATGTTAGTAAACTAGAATTAAAAAAACCTTAAAGTGCGTATGTATATCAGAAATAATTATTATTTATTAAAGAGTAAATAAAAAGTACCTTGCAGTGCAGTCTATAACATTTAAAAATCATCAAAGTAGAAAAGAGCAAATGCCTGGAGGAAATAGTTGTACTGACATCTTACAATCTGCTATTACCGAATAGAGGTATCGCTGGTTGAACTGTTGCATAGCCCCCTGCAACTGGTTCCGCTGAGACTGCCACTGCTCAAAGTTTCGAACAGACTCCATGGTAGGCCGCTGCCAGGTTGTTGTTCTGGTGTTATGATCCACATAATAAACTCTGCCACGATCATCAACTCTTCTTTCCCAACTACCACAAACAAAAGCAGCATCAATAAAAATTAAACAGAAACTGGAAAGTATTTAGTTAACAGTTTACTCATATAATTTAAAAATCAGAGACACGACAACATAACTTTAAAATTTTGAACATGTAACTTGCTTTTTTTAGCTAAACTGCCTTCCCATTCTACCACTACATGATTTCTAAGAACTGTCTAAAAAAGGGGCCAAAGACTGAAGAGTCTCAGTATTAATCTGACTACCCTCTTTTTTTCTGGTTAAGAAGCTACTGTGTGCTCACTGTACACCTAGCAATCTGCACCTCTAGCCACTGCCCAAGTTCAGGGCTGTAACTCAGCTCTTACAGGTCTTTACCTTCCTGCTATTATCCGGCTGCTGAACATAAGTGCAGATTCAATCACGTCATTCCACCTATTACAGCTCTCCAGCACAGCATAAAAATGAACCCAATCACCATTTCGGCCTCATCTCCCCTAAGATCTTTCAAGGGACCTACATGAGAGCCAGATCAACTACTTGCTGGTCCCAAGTGTATCATATGTTTCACTTTGTCATCTCCGTTTGAATATTCCCTCAAAATAAAATGCCCTTTCCTATTCTGCCACCAACTGAAGTTCTCCTCATCCTCCCAAGTTCAGATAACCATAGTCAATTTGTGCCATTAACTTAGTTATGTAGCTTACTTGAGGGACAAGGCAAGCCTGGCGTTCTCCTACTTGCCCCATCTCAGCTCCATTGCAAACACTTCTCTGTGCCATTAACTCATACAATGATTTAAGAATCTTTTCAGTAACCAATCTCACGAAAGTTACATTTCTTGCTTTGAATTTTCTGGACTTGGAATGTGTTTTATACTGGTGGACTTTAAGTTACCTCTGTAAGGACAGATATTCTGAGTAAGTAGCAAAGACAATAAAGAAAATATTGCAGGTACAGGCAGAGTGGTTTTTTGGATATGCATGTTTGCATGTATATATGTATGTATGTATGTATTTACTTATTCATTTAAAAATTTTTATTTATTTATTTGAGAGAGAGGAGAGAAAGAGACAGAGCACGAGCAGAGGGGGAGAGGCAGAGGGAGAAGCAGGCTCCCCACTGAGAGGGAGCCCGATGCAGGGCTTGATCCCAGGACCCTGGGATCATGACCTGAGCCGCAGGCAGACGCTCAAGAGACTGAGCCACCCAGGTGTCCCTCAGAGTGTTTGAGAAGAATATAAATAATATAATTCAACTAGCTATCAGCACAATATGTATAAAGAGTTATGAAAGATAAGAACACAAAGGAAAAGGAAGATCTGTTTGTGAATGACTGTGAATGACAGCCTAACAGCATGAATTTATTTAGCATGTAATAGAAATGCTTTTATTCACTTAAGACCCTCTATAATTTTAGCCATAATGTAATACAATTTTACTTGTAGTAATCTTTTAAGATCATAACTTTGAACCACTCTCACATCTCTTGTATCATTAAATCTCATATAACATAGCTTAGATCACTATCTTTGGAGAACCATACATATAAATTTTCCTAAATAGGCCTTTCATTCCTTAAAAACTAATGACAAGCACTAAAACTGAACCAAAATTCCACAAGTAGTCTCAGTTACTCATGCCAGTGTTTGACAATCTCTTGAGGAAGCCCCTTCAGACTAACTGTAGAAGAGATACGATATAACAAATCTCATTTACTGAAGTTATTATTCACAGAAGTAAATGAAGGAAATATAACATGCACAATGGAAGAATCACTTTATTGTAATAAGTAAGTTAAAGAAATCACATGTATGATAAAACACAACTGGAGATGCATAAAGATGCCACATTACCCTGGAGGTAAAGGTTGCGGCCTCTCCCATGTGGTTGTTCGAGTGTTATGATCCACGTAGTAAGTTCTACCATGAGGATCTTTTCTCTGTTCCCACCTTTAATAAAAATCCAAAAACAAAAATAGAAGATAACAAACTAAGACAATCTGAAAAATCATTCCTTCTTATAATCAGGAAAATTACAAGTTTTACTTTAAAAGGTTATATACACACACACATACAAAGTTTCTTTTCCTAATTATTAGTGCTTTTTAAGTTCTTAATTATTCCCCTTTTTTTTCTTTTGAAGATTTTATTTATTTATTTGACAGAGAGACAGGTGGCGAAAGAGGGAATACAAGCAGGGGGAGTGGGAGAGGGAGAAGCAGGCTTCCCACTGAGCAGGGAGCCCGATGCGGGGCTGGATCCCAGAACGCTGGGATCATGACCTGAGCTGAAGGCAGATACTTAATGACTGAGCCACCCAGGCACCCCTCCCTTTCTATTGACAGTATTGGAAACTCAGTAAACATAGTTAGCAAAGGAGGATAAAGTAATACCTAAAGTTTTAAAAAGTTACTAATTTATAGAATTTATCATCAGAAAATTTATTATCAGAAAAGACAAATCTAGGGGCGCCTGGGTGGCTCAGTTGGTTAAGTAGCTGCCTTCCACTCAAGTCATGATCCCAGGGTCCTGGGATTAAGCCCCACACTGGCTCCCTGATCAGCAGGGAGTCTGCTTCTCCTTCTCCCTCTGCCCTTCCCCTGCTTGTGCTCTCTCCTCAAATACATAAATAAAATCTTAAAAAATAAAAAAAGACAAGTTTAATCAAAAGCAGAGGAATTTTCAGCTTAATATCATACTTAAGGCCCAAAATAGTAAAGAGGCAATATCCACTTTTGCCTGCAATTTCAAAAATACACATCTAAAAGCAGAAACTGCATTAAAGTATGTGGTGACACTGCTCCACAAAAATTCTTCTACATGCATACAGCGTCGTCTTTTCGTATACAACTATCTCCGTTTTGTTTTTGGTAAAACTTCTGAGTTTACAGACATCTCAATTTCATCTTTTTCTGTTTCCTCTCAAAGACTCTCAATCTCTTATTTTCCCCACTCTTGTTTTCTCCTTTGTGATTCCTGTTTCTTCCTCTCCATTCTTTCTGTAATATGGTATAGAAGAAAAATGTTAAATGTAAAACATAAAAACTTGATTATTTCTGAGTTTAACATTCTTGTTTTTCAATTGAAAGGAGAATAAATGGAAGTATTTTTCTCTCTCTTAAACCCAGGGACCCAATTTAATTTGATTCCTTTGGGATAAAGAGGACTTTAATTATTAAACTTTTTTAAAAGAGTTTTTAAATTTATTTTAGAGCGAGCGCACGCAGAGTGGGAGGAGAGGCAGAGGGAGGGAGAATCTCAAGGAGACTTTTCACTGAGCATGAAACCTGACACAGGGCTCAATCTCATGACCCTGAGATCATGACCTGAGCCAAACCCAAGAGTCAGACACTCGACCCTAAACTATTTTCTTACACAATGATTATACATATTAAAGCTATTCCCTAAGCAAGGTTTACACATATATACAGACTTACTTAAAAAAGGCATGTAAAAAAATTAATAGTTTGCTTAAGCTGCATCCAATAAACACAAGTCACAAAATGCTTCAAAAGTAACAACGAACAATAAAAATGTCCAAGTTCACAACTGACTCAGGATCACGTAAGTTGTTAAACTTATCTATTAAAAAATTACTATTGCTCTCTTCCCTTTTGTGGCCATCGCTGAAGCATCAGCAGCCAAAATGAAGTTCAATCCCTTCGTGACTTCTGACCAGAGTAAAAACCGAAAAAGGCATTTCAATGCACCTTCTCACATTCGGAGGAAGATTACGTCTTCCTCTCTTTGCAAAGAGCTGAGACAGAAGTACAATGATCAATCTGTGCCCATCCAAAAGGATGATGAAGTAGAGGTTGTGCTAGGACACTACAAAGATCAGCAAATTAGCAAAGCAGTCCAGGTTTACGGGAAGGAATCCATCATCTACACTAAACGAGAACAGTGAGCGAAGGTGAATGGCAGAACTGCCCATGTGGGCAATTCACCCTAGCAAAGTGGCTATCTCTAGACTAAAACTGGACAAAGACTGCAAAAAGGTTCTTGAACGTAAAACCAAATCTCACCAAATTAGGAAAGACAAAGGGCAAATACAAGGAAGAAACAATTGAGAAGATGCAGTAATAAAGTAATCTCACATATGACTTTAAATAAAAAGCTAACTGTTAAAGTAGAAAAAAAAACAGTCATATAAAATCCTATACTGGAACAGTCATGCTACCCTGTACCACAAAAATTAGGTATTTCTTACAAAAAAGCATTTCACTAAAAAAACCCTGAAATTTCAGATTTTATTTGCTTTTATATAATAATAAAAGTTCATGGGAAAGCAGGATTCAAATATGGAATTTCATTTTAAAGACAATTCAGGAATATTTGTAACACATATAAATGGGCTATTGATTTGTAGGAAAGCTTAACAGCCCAAAACAAATACCTTCAAAATGTATGAAGTTTCAAGAACTTCCTGATAATGGTACTTTTGTTATTTTTAGATATTAATTCCTATAATCTGTCCTTGGGTTTTTACTGCACCTCTGTAGCAAAACTTCTAGGTTTCCATCTTTTCTTTATAAATACTCTTTACCATGTTTAATTTAGCTTTAATTTTGATCAAAATTATCTATACTTTCACATAGTTACATACCTTCACAGTTGCACACACCTTCATACATAGTCTATGTCCCCTTAACTTCATTTTCCATTCTACAAATGCAACATTTTCAACTGTCTTAGCCAATTCTTTCAGTATTTACCTCTTTTCATATTAATAAGCTTACTTTATTATTTTATATTTAATTTCAAACAATATACATTGATTTCTCACTGTGAAAGATGCAGCTGGAAGTCTCCTTCCTGCACACACATATATACACACACTGTAACACTTACCCTCCTCTGACCATTCCAAACACATGCACACCTTACAGTTATGTGATATAAAACCCTCCTGGCAACTGAGTCATGGAACACTGCATTTCTTTTGTCTCCTTTCCTCCCATTTCCTTATTTTCTATGTACTTATTGATTTAACTCCAAATACTTTTCCAGCTGCATAAATGTCCTCTCCAAATGTTCAGGCTCATCAGGTATTTATCAATCACAGTTGCCTCCTGATGAGCTGCTGGTCTCGCCCGGCCAACTGTGAAGCTGCGGCACATCTGCCATCTTGGGCTTCCTTTCACCATCATGCTGGTGATTCCTTTCCCACCCTTTCTATCAAGACACCTAAGATTTGGAGCCCATGTCTTTCGTATTCAGTAGTTAATTTTAGAGAAACACGAGTCCTGGTAGCTTCCTAAGAAAAAATACATGGGAAACAGACTTTGGAAACTGAGGATGTCTGAAAATGTTTTTATTCTGTGCACACACTCAACAGTGTGGCTGATTACAGACATCTAGAGTGCATTTAATTTCCCTCAATATTAAGTTGCCTAACAGCTTCTTGTGTTGATTCCGAGAAATCTAATGCCATTCTGATAAGTATGAGATCTGCTTCTATTCCCTTTTTAAAATCTCTGGAAATGTTTAAATTTTTTTCTTTCGCCCCAACATACTAAAATTTTCACAACAAAGCATCTTAATACAGATTTATTTTCACTCATTATCCTGAGTTTTGGTGAGCCCTTTTAATAAGAAAATTCATGCCCTTCATGTTTGTTAAGACTTTTTATTAAGGATTTCCTCCCATTTTCTCTCTTTCTGGAACTTTTATCAGACGCCTTTGAACTGGTACTCTAAATTTTCTATTTTCTTTCTTTTATTTTATAAACCTATCTTTTTGTTCTATTTTCTGAGAAATTTCTTCACCTTTATTACCCAAGTCTTCCACTGAATTAGATTTCTAAGAGATTTTGGTTCTTGGAGTATTCTGTTTTTACACCTCCTTCTTTAATGTAATGTATGTTATATCTACTCTTATGTCTCTGAGAATATTAAAACCGACTGGGACCTTTTTGTTCCTGGGTGCCGATTGTGGGATTGACTGAAGGAGTACAGAACAAGGCTATTTCACTGCAGGACAAATAGGTATCAGTATTTTTAGTCTTTTTAGGGTGGGGGGTTTCAATAGAAGATAATTTCAATCTGGGTGAAAAGGTAAAATCCTGTTGTCAATATTCTGGGATTTGAGTAGGTAAGAATGCTTGGGTTTGAAAACTCACTTATAACTTTATTCACTTACTAATCTCCGGAAGGTTCACTTATGTCCCAATTTAGCACAGTCCTTGCCCTCAAGTATGCCTGGTGTTCCCAAGTTAGAGAACTTCCAGAGAAAACACCCACAGGCAGGATACTAGTCCTAGCTGCAGGGAGGGGAATTAAGGATTCATTTCTCAAAGTGACTTTGAATCTTGCTGTCTGTCGTCGTGCCATCTTCACCACCACTTCCTACCATATCTAATGCTGCCAATTCCTGACCCTTTTAGAGTGCCAATGCAGAGACCAGGCTTGTCCCCCTCACAGGCCAGAATTCAGCTCTCCTGGGTTTGCCAGGTCAGCTCCACTTAATCATCCTCCAGATGACTACAGCCTCATGAGAACCTGCACCGAAGCACCCAGCTAAGCCACTTTCAGATTCCTAAACCCCAGAAACTATTTAAAAATGATATGATTTGTTGTTTCAAACTGCTAAATTTGGGAATAATTTGTTACACAGCAATAATATGCAAGGAAATACTATAAAACCATTCAACTCTTGGGGCACCTGGGTGGCTCAGTCGTTAAGCGTTTGCCTTCGGCTCAGGGCGTGAATCCAGGTCCTGGGATCCCAGGTCCTGGGATCGAGCCCCACATCGGGCTCCTCCACTGGGAGCCTGCTCTTCCTCTCCCACTCCCCCTGCTTGTGTTCCCTCTCGCTGGCTGTCTCTCTCTCTGTCAAATAAATAAATGAAATCTTTAAAAATAAATAAATAAAACCATTCAACTCTTGATCTCAGCTCTGGTTGTGATCTCAGGGTCGTGAGTTCAGCCCCCATGTTGGACTCCACACTGGGTGTGAGTCTACTTAAAAATAAACCAATGAATAGAATAAAATAAAATAAAATAAAAATAAAAATTGAAAAGAATAAAGGCAAACCTACATATATAGATCAACAAGCTTTATGAAGACTGATGTTTAAATCTGTATTGCTCATCAGTGTACTAACAGCACAAAGCACAGTGCCTGCAGAGGTGCTTAATAAATATTTACTAAATATTTGCTGAATGTGTGAATCATACTGACATGGACATATGACCAAGTTTTAGAAAGCACTATGAGGTATTTACCTAAAGGCTACAAAAGCACTTCGGTGGCTCACTCTGTTAAGCATCTGACTCTTGATCTTGGTTCAGGTCATGATCTCAGGGTGGTGAGATTAAGCCCCACAATGGGCTCCGCACTGGGCATGGAGCCTGCTTAGGATTTTCTCTCCCTCTGCCCTACCCACCACTCATACTCTCTCTAAAATATATAAATAAACAGATTTGAAGGGATACATACATCCTGATGTTTATAGCAGCATTATCAACAATACTCAAATTATGGAAAGAGCCCAAATGTCCATCGACTGATGAATGGATAAAGAAGAGATAGTATATATACACAACAGAATATTACTCAGCCATCAAAAAGACTGAAATCTTGACATCTATAACAACGTGGATGGAGTTAGAGGGTATTGTGCTAGGTGAAATAAGTCAGTCAGAGAAAGACAAATACCACATGATGTCACTCACATGTGGAACTGAAGAAACAAAACAGACAAACATGGCGGGGGAGGGAAAGAGAGGCAAACCAGAAAACACTCTTAATTATAGAGAACAAACTGAGGATTACTGGAGAGGAGGCTGGGAGGGATGGGTTAAATGGCTGATGGGTATTAAGGTGGGCACTCGTTGTGATGAATGCTGGGTATTATATGTAAGTGATGAATCACTAAATTCTACACCTGAAACTAATACTACACTGTATGTTAACTGGAATTTAAATAAAAACTTGAAGAAAAAAAAAGCAACTGAAAACTCTACACCATGTAGAGTATGATCCCATTTTCTTAAAATAATTCTATAAGTGTATTCAAAACAGTAATTTACATAGCTACTCGCTAACCTCTTCATCTACTTCTATCTTTCCTCACAGAACCTGTCACTATATGACATTACTGAATAGGTTGTATGTGCAAGGCCCCAGCTGGTCAGCCTGTTGTTACACATACTTCATAGCAGCAGAGTCTTGGGCTCTCTTGGCCCTCTGAACACCCAGGGCCTAGGGTAAAGTCTGACACAGAGAAGCTCTTAAATACTTACTGCAGGAATAATATATAGACACCATTCTCTGAGTGTTTTTGTATGGCTTAAATATTTTACTTGGTTATGCCTTAGCCTGTGATCAGAAACACATTAAAATATTAGGGGGAAAAAATAAACATAACCAAGGGTTCCGTCTATATAATAGGCTATGAAGCCCTATTCTAGTTTTATCTCAGGTAAACTGCAAATATTTCCAATTTAACATTCAACAAATATTCAAGTAAGCTCTCATGTTCCAAGCATAATGTAAGCCATGGATTCTTTTTTAAGGGAGGGGGAGAGGGAGAGAATCTTAATTAGGCTCTATGACCAGCATGGAGCCCAAAGCTGGGCTCGACGTCACGACCCTGAGATCATGACTGAGCTGAAATCAAGAGTCGGACACTGAACTCACCGAGCCACCCAGGTGCCCCTAGACACCTATTTTTAATTTTTCCGAAACAGGGGTTCACTTTCAAATTTCAGTGTTTTTGCTCCTAACAGAATGTATCTTTCTCAAACTTCTTCTGTAAAGTGCCAGATAGTAAATATTTTAGGCTGTGTGAGTGGAAAGGCAAAATCAATAATATTATGTAGGTACTTACATGATAAGAGCAAAAACTGTCATGCCCCACCTCATTTTCCTAGCAGCTGGTCCAAGGGGAGGCAACTTGCTGAGCTGTCACTCCAAAGTGAGATTCTACCTCTTGGAGCATGGCAGTTGCCACAACTGAGTCCCCAATATGTAGGTGGTAACCAAGGCTTTGGGCAGCAATGATGGAGGAAGGTACTAGTAGGGGGAAGGAGAGGTGCAGAGCAAAGGATGATACTCTGGATTGGTCTGGGTGACTCACGGTGACAGCCTGCTAGAGCTACACCCATGGGTCCTATAAAAGTGGTGGGCTGGAATTGGCAAGAGATCAGAATATCCCAGTAGTGGAAATTCATGAATACTTCCCAGTAGGTGCAAATTACTTGGCTGAATGATGAGACTTCGCAATAAAATTCTTTAATTTCATGGATCTAAGTGCTACTTTGTAACTGCCACACATCACTTCAACCATAACATTCTCCTTTCTACTATTTAAGTATAGTCTCTCTGTCTCATTGGGACATTATACATAAATTTTCAAAACCAACTACTGAACAAAGACCTTGCTTTAAAAAAAGTTAAATGTGGAAGAATTTGGTGAAATGTATTACAATAAAAATAACCGAATTTAGTTACTGACTGACTAACTACTGGTTTCAAACTTGGATAATGGGATAGATAGTAAGACTTGCCTTTCTCAACCACAAAGAGCAGTTACCTCCTTCTCTCCTGTACTGCTAACTTCTGTGCCCACAGACTCCTGCCCATCAGAAGCTGACTATCCTTTAAAGTCTCTCCCATTTAAACAAACAAACTTTAAAGTCTCTCCCATTTTATAAAACAAAAACTAACCCTCAATTCTCTTATCTCCTCCTGCGCATTTCCACCAACCAAACATTCCTTTCTCTTTGTGTTCACAGGTAAAGTTTTACATACTGGTTCTCTTTAAATGTTTGTACACATTTCTACCCTTCCCATTCACTCCATCACACAGCGCTCTGAAAACAGCTCTATTTCCCAGAAATTGCTTTGTCTAAGGTCAATAATAAATAATCCCTTTGTTATTAAAATTCAATCAGTGCCTTTCAGTTCTTATCTTACTTGAATTTTTTAGTTGGTTTTGACCTTGTTAACCATTTCCTCAGAGGTATTTACAAGCCAGGGCCTTTGCCCAGTTGCTCACTCACTCAAAATCATTTAATCGGGCATTAATTCACTTATTTAACAAAATTTACTGAGTACCAGCTATGTGGCAGGTATGGTTTTGGGCACAAGAAGTACAGAAATGAACAAAATAAAGCCCTTTCCAGTCCAGTGGAAAGAAAACTGACAAGACACAAATATATGTCACTTGATGATTTAAGTGTTATAAAGAAAAATAATACAAGTTATGCTGATTAGAAGAACCCTACTCAAAAGCATTCCTGCTGATTCCATTTATATTAAGTTCTGCAACAGGGAAAACTAATCTAGAATCTATAGTGGAAAAAAATCAGAACAGTGACTGAAAAAGGTACTTAGAGAATTTCTGGGATGATGGTAATATTCAATATCTCGATAAGGGTTTGAGTTAACCAATGTTTGTGTTTGTCAAAACTCATCAAAATGGTATAGTTAATACTTGTGCATTTCCTTCTATGTAAACTTTACCTTAAAAACTTTAAACAAATATTGAACTCTAGTTAATGATATACAAGCTGAAGTACTGAGGGGCAAAATGTACTGATGCCTGCAACTCACTGAATTGCACTTAGATAGATAGAGATGAAGAGACAGGAGATAAAGCAAACAGTGAAAGGTCAATTACAGAATCTACTGGTAGACATCGAGGTATTCACTGTCAAATTCTCTAAATTTGTCTGCATGTTTATAAATTTTCCTAGCAAAAAGCTGGGGGAAAATAAGGCAGGTAAGTGGATGGGTGCAGCAGGGCCTGATTTAAACAGGGGGAAATCAGAAAAGTCCTCTGGAGTAAGGTAACATTTGCGCAGAGACCTGAATGAGTCATGCAGATATCAGAGGAATAACATTCTACACAAAAGTATGGGCAAATGCAAAGATCTTTGAGTGAGATAATGCTTGACATAACACTCCAACGTCATCTCCAGACTGGAATACTCTTCTCTCAGAACACTCGTAATTCCAGGCACTGTGATTCCTCTGGTAATTAGCTAAATAGCTGAGCAAGTTACAAAGAGAGGAAACACAGGAACTAAGAAATATTTCTGAGGAAAGAGAGAAGATGATGTAAATTTGAAAACTGTTAACTCGGGGGCAGTTACACAAAGACAGTACCGCCTAAGCCAGAAGAGTTCCACTCTTCTATTATACTACTCACAACTAATTACCAGGATGCATCTTATCATCACCCTATGAGACCAGAGTCCACCTTAGTGCTGGCTATTTTAATTTTTCACCTGGATTAGAAGCTTCTAAACTTTTCTTTTTTAAAGCATCTTTTTTTTTTTTTTAAGATTTTATTTGAGAGAGAGAGCACGCGCGTGCGCGAGTAGGGGTGAGGAGCAGAGGGAGAGGGATAAGCAGACTCTAGGCTGAGCGCGGAGCCCCACGCTGGGCTCAATTCCAGGACCCTGAGATCATGACCTGAGCCGAAACCAAGAGTTGGACGCTTAACCAACTGAACTACCCAGGTACCCCTGCTTCTAAACTTTTTTGATGACAGTTCACAGAAAAAGAAAAATATTTTACATAAACATCTCTGTGTGTACTAGAATGCTATTTACCTTATACACACAAACCTGCACCAGAAAAATTAACTTTCTGGAAACAAGTTTACTCTTACTACAACTAACACTCTTCAGTATTTTTTATTCCGGTCTATACCAATTTACTTCAATTATGTGTTCAAATGCTGGTCATAATCTGCTAATGGGGTGCAGCCTGCAACTTGAAAATCACTTATCTAGGTTACTACAAAAGTCTCCTAACACAAAGATCACATATGGTGGCTATAGGCATGCTGAAACATTTATTTGGCCCCCACAGAATTAAATTTATGTGCTTATTATCATTTTAAATCATAATGCCTGCTTCTCTCATTTATAAACCATCCTGGCTGCTATCTTGTCTCCTTGACTCCTAGAATCTGTCTATCCCACTACTAGAATGAATGACCTAACTAAAATGCAAATAGGACAATGCCACAACCCTGCTTAAAATTCATTAATGTTTACTCATGGCTTTCAGGAAAACACTCCCACACTCCTAGAAAAGTATACGAAATTCTTCATAGGACTGTTTCCTCTTTAGTACTACGTAGGTCACTTCCTGAAATGCTAAACTCAAGCCATAACAAAATACTATTTCCTGAATTCTACTTACACATTTTTATGGATGCCAGAGATCTGAACATGCAGTTGCCTCTACTGAGAATGAAGCCTTTCACCACTAGTGCCTACATTATTGCTCTGCTAACTCGTAACCCTCTTTTAGAAATTCACTTAAGGGTCATCTCTTTCAGAAAGTATTCTTTGATCTCAATAGTGTAGGGTACTCCCCTAAAAGAATACGTTCCTATCCACAGCCTGCTAAACTTATGTTTAGCCCAGTTTTAATGGTACGGTGTAGTTGCTGCTTACTTATCTTTACCCTCCCATCAGACCAGAAGGTTCTTAACACCTTCTTGTATGTACGTGTCACAGTGGCAGACACATGAAACTAGGATAAATGACTAAGCTGCCAAAGGCCGAAAACAAAGGGACAAAGAGAGATTTTTGAGAGAAGGGAAGATACTGTAAGGTCTGAAATGCTGGCAGTCAACAAGTGGGGATTTCCAGAAGTAGCTGAAAATAAGCTCAGAAAAAGGTCTGGCCCGGACAAACAGATTTCACAGTTACAGTGATGGGAGAGCATGAGCACCAACAGAGGAAGAAAAACACGGAGGAAGAACAAAGGCTAAAAAAGGCTGAAACCACTATTAGACAATGGGCAAAATCAGATGAAGCAGCAAAGAGCACTGAGAAAAACAGTTCAGAAAATAAGACAGGGCTATGAACACAGTAACTGTGATGCGAAATTGAGGGCAGTAACGTAAGACCTCTAGAAGTGCAGTTTCCACAGCTCGGAGAGGAGACATGCTAAGTGCTGCGAGCTGTGCAGGAAAGCTCTGTGTCCATATGTCTATCACAGCACTGTCAAACTGCACTGCATGTATGTTTACAAGTCTGAGCCACCAGAAATAAACTTTTTGAAGCCAGAGACAATGAATGATTAACTCATCATCAAAGCCAAGTAAAGAGTCAAAAAAACCTGTTAAGTAAATCTGGGAGAGATGACCAAATGGAATACACACATAGAATAACTCTTTAAAGGAAATCTTGGGAAGCTGAATATTTTCAATGGGAAAATTTAAAGGGGACTAAGAATTATTAAGCAGCAACGAAACCCTGAGTTTGTAACAGAGGTAATCAGCAGAGTTAAGTGACTTTTCCCTAGATGAGAAAAAAGATGGCTATGTTGGGGGCTGGAGAGCAGACCATAAAGGAAGCTAGAGAACTGAGGTAATTATGTAGTGTTATAGTTATTCTTCTCTAGCAGTAAAAATAAACCAAGAATCAAATCAAGTGTGCCTTGCAAATTAACACTAGGCTTTTTCTTTTCCCTTCACACGGCACATACTTCATTAGTAATTGTTCTCAGTTTTAAAAAGTACTTGCTTTGTGGCAAATAAATTGTATCATTCAGATTCCAACTTTGATTTCAAATTACTAAACAATGGAAAAATTTTATATACACATTCAACAGTCATATTATTAAAAAGCTGTTATTCAAATGTAAGTCAAATTTCTAAAAAATATATTTAACATACCCTGATGGCAAAGTTTCTGTGTTGGTATTTCCAGACTGTTGCCGTGCAGGTTCCGCACACCCATCTGGCTGTCTTAATTTGGCTGCCTCAAAAGCAGAATTATTTCCAGAATTAGAGGCAGCAGGGTCTAAAGTACTTCTAGCTTCAGATCCAAGTGCTGCACTGTCAGAAAGAATACATTCATTGTTTTCTGAGGAAGTCAGTATTTCTTGAACTGGAGGATCTTCAACAGTAGTATTAGTGCAATTTGAAGACAAGGCAGTTTCTTCAGATACTACTGCAGTACCCGTGGTGGAAGCATTTTCGGTTGGTGCAGATGAAGATGATTCTCCATTAACTAAAAAGAGAAAAATCAGTAAGACGAACTATCAAGCAATGACAAAGCAAACAACTCACCAGTTATACTTACTTAGTACCTAATTCACCCTGAGTAATGTATCAGGTACTGATGAAAATAAAATAAGATAGATTAGATTTTTTTTTGCTCACATTTTAGAGATGAACATATAAATTATAAAAATTTAAGAATACAGTTGACCCTGGAACAACACAGTTTTGAACTATGTAGGTCCACGTATATGCAGATTTTTTTCAAAAAATACAGTACAAATCTTTATGATTTTTTAAAATATTTTCTCTTTATCTTACTGTATTATAAGAATACTATATATAATAAACAAAATAAGTGTTAATTGACTGTTTATGTTATTGGTAAGGCTTCAAGGTCAACAATAGGCTATCAGTAGTTAAATCTGTGGGGGGACTCCAAAGTTATACAAAGACTTTCAAGTGGTAGAGTCTGGGGGGTGGGTGATGTCAGTGCTCCAAATCCCTTGTTGCTCAAGGGTCAACTGTCTGTGTGTATACACACACTAATAACATTAAGGAAAAGAGAAACCAACATGAGTATAATATGTTTTTCCTCCATAGGATCAATTTTGAAAGTTTGCATGGTTTATATGAAAACTTTAAATGATCCCTTTCAATCTCCCTTTTCATATGCAAATGGAGCTAATATAAAAAGGGCAGCTAATACCAAAAATGCCAATGGGGGAAATACACAGTGGCATTAATTTATTACTCTAGAGGACTGCCAAAAAGATCCAAAAACTTATTCTACACTTTCTGAAGAAATGACTCAGTACTGGGATCCATTAATACAATTTTCTTAATGTCCATTTTAAATGTGATTGATGAATGTCAATTATGTGTCACTATTAAAGTGAGCCAAATAAAACTGGAAAGAGAATAGATTATTGACCAAAACCAAAGAAATTTCCACATAAAATTCTAATTGAAATGGGGCAGGGAGACCTAATTAAGAGTAATGGTATCATCAGGTAGATTTTTAAAGAAAGAAAAAGACTTAAATAGTGGAAAGAAAATGTACTACTAAAGGAATCGAACTGCAATTACAAAAAACCAAGAGAATGAATTAAGTTCTGTCCAAATGTGGAGGAGAGAATGGCTTTGGAGGAAAAAAAAATACAAGAAATAAAATATTTACAGTTACCCTGTATCAAACACTGTTAGATAACGCAGAGAAATGAACAGAGAATGTGCACAAAGAGACTCAATTCTGGTGTTCTGTATATGATGCTCACTTAAAGAATTATCTCATTTAACATTTACTCTTCAACAGTGCAGAGATTAATTTTCAAAAATAGAAAAGCTTAGCAGTCATTTTTTCAAAGCAAAATAACACTAAATGGGAAAAGAGGAATAATTGAGAAAAGATAATGCAGTCCAAGAAGAAACACTCATAAACCTTTATGCATACTGAAACACAGCACACAAAACACAAGCTGTTAGAAAAAAGGAAGAAAATGAAATATTAAATAGCACCATTCAGTTGTTCAAGGCAGAAACTTCTTTCCTACAATAATTCAACAGCAAGTGCTCTGAGCCCTTCTCTCCATCTGTACCACTACACCTCCTGGTCCATCATTTCTTGCTTTCAATACTTCCAGCAGGCTTCTAATTTTAGTCTGCCTGCTTTTTCTCTTGTCCAACTACATACAACCCATTCTCCAAATGACAGCCCAAGAAAACCTTTTTCAAAACATGTAACAGATCTTTTCACTCCCCTAATTAAACATACCAGTGAATTCCTACTGCTACCAGAATAAATTCCAAACTCTTTAACCATGGCCTATGATAAAGACTACATTAATCTGCTCCACAGCTACCCCAGATTCCTCACAACGGCTTTCCTTCTGTTACCTGAATAGAGCAAACTCCTTCCCACTTCAGAGATGTGCACTTGTGGTTCCCACGGTCTCAGGATATCTCATCATTTAGAGTGCATGCTCAATTACATCTTCAGAAAGCACTTGAGGCAGTGCTTGAGTCTTATTTAATCCTATTAATGCTATTCTTATGTTTAGTTTCTCATGTTCTGAAATCATTTTATGTATTTGTTTTTATTTCTTTTCATTAAGTTCAGAGTGTGAAAACTTGTGTCAGACTTGTTCACTCTTGTATTCCCCAACTGTTACAAAATGCCTGGCATATGAAAACAATAAATATTTTTTGAATCAATAAATTAAAGACAAATCAGAGACAAAGAAATGAACTGAACATACCTCCCTCAAAACTATGAGATTAGAGTGTTAGTAGAAATATTAGTTAAGCATATGAATGATTCAATGACACAATAAATTATAGTTAGAGAGTTTCTTATATACATATTCCATCCAAACACTCAAAAAATTTTTAGAAAAACTGACACGTGAAAGACCAAAGGAAAATCCCCAATTATACAATAAGGAGTCCACATTCTAACTACAATATAACTAGAACAAGCAGGATGCCTGGGTGGTTCAGTCGGTTAAGGTCTGCCTTTGGCTCAGGTCATGATCCCAGGGTCCTGGGATTGAGTCCTACATTGGGCTCCCTGCTCAGCGGCTTCTCCTTCTGCCTGCCATTCCCCCTGCTTGTGCGCGCTCTCTCTCTCTCTGACAAATAAATAACTCAAAAACAAAACAACTAGAACCAAGCAATACAAAATACAACTTATTAAAATGTTCACTGAGAGTCTGACATAATCTGCTAAGCACTTTTTAAAGATTATCCTATTTCGTCCTCAAAGAACAATGCTGAGACAGAGCAGCATGATTCCCATTTTACTAGTGAGAAAACTGATACTTTTATGTCCATAAAAATGACAGTTCTTCCCCAACCCATAATCAATTTGCTTAGATGATAAACTAAATACTGAGTTAAAGAGGAAATAATAATGAAATTATAAACTTTAGGGAAATTAATGGCAATGAAAACACTTGAATCGAATGTTATTGGACAAAGCCAAAGACATATCCAAGGATGTAGAAATGGTAATAAATGAGCTTAGCACTCAATCCCAGAGCCAGGCAGGAAAAACAGGAGAAGGAATTAAAAGAACAGTAAAACAGATCAGAATTTCCTAATTTACCTGATAAGAATCAGTTGAGATCTTGTTGAAAGTATAGATCTCAGTTCCCATTCTAGACTTAATGAATTTCTAGGGGAAATCCCTAAGGAAGGGTCTGGGAATCGTATTTTTACAAATGCTTCAGATGAATTCTTACCAGTAAATTTGGAGAAACCATTAAGTATACCTTTATGAGTTTTATAAAGAAAAACATATGATATGAATAACATATGAATGCCACAAACCACTTTATATCAATAAGTCTCAAATGTATTAACTACGGGGCACCTGGCTGGCTCAGTTCGTAGAGCACGTAACTCTTGATCTCTTGAGCCCCACTTTAAGTGTGGACATTGCTTTAAAAAGAAAAAAAATCTTAAAAAAAAAAAAAAGCTAAGCTTTGAAATATATTAACTAAGTCAACAGAAAGAAAAATTGAAAAGACTCATCATGGGGCACCTGGCTGGCTCAGTCAGTGGGGCATGCGACTCTATCTCAGGGTTGTGAGTTTGAGCTGCATGTTGGGTAGAGAGATTACTTAAAAATAAAATCTTAAAAAGAAAATTAAAAAGATTCATCACAGTAGAAATGAAAAAGGTGATGAAAGATCTAATATCATCCCACCAACGGGCACAAGACTCACTTAAGTCTTCTGAAAAAATTCTATGAACCCTTCAATGAACAGATCAACTCCCATGTTATTTAAAGTGGTATAGTACATGAGGAAAGAAAAAGAAATATTGAGTTTCTTAATTTATTCTGTGAGGGTAATATAGCTCTAAGGTTGGAACTAAATAAATTAAAAGATGGTTCAATATTAGGAAATTAAGTTAGGAAATCAACTATGCTAACACATTAAAAAAATAGCCATATGACTATTTTCAATACAAAAAAAAAGCATTCAATAAAACCTTGACAAAACACTTAATAAGCAGAATCAAGAGAAATTAGTGAATAATCTAGATTATCCATCAGAAACTCACAGTAAGCATCATATATTAACTTTAAGACATTAGGAGAATTTCCATTAAGGTCAGGAACAAATTAAAACCAGAAACAAAACAAGGAAGATCATAATCATCACTCCAATGCTGTTGATTACTTTGACAATGCATTAAGGCAAGAAAGAAGTGAAAAATATTAGAAATAAAATGATGAAACTCATTCACAGAGAATAAGTTTATTCAGAACACTCACAAGAATCAACTGAGAAACTCTTTGTACTGTTTGACCAAAACATTTTTAACACAATGACCCTATGTAAGTTCAGCATTAAAATTACACTCAAGACCTATCTAAACAAAACCAGAAAACATTACTAAGAGACATTTTAAAACACAAAATGGATGAGAGAGACATAAAATATCCCTGGATGGGAAGATTCAGCACTGTTAAAAAATAGTATTAACTCTCCTTGAAGTGCAAATACTGGTAAGGAAGCAGAGCAAGAGGAATTCTCATTCATTGCTGGTGGGAAAACAAAAGGGTACAGCCACTTTGGAAGATAGTTTTGCAGTTTCTTACAAAAATAACCATACTCTTATTATATAATCCAGCAGTAATGGTCCTCAATGCAGTTAAGTCAAAAATTTATGTCCACACAAAAACCTGCACATGAATGTTTATATCAACTATATATATAACTGCCAAAAACTAGAAGCAACCAAGATGCTTCAAGAGGTGAATGGATAAGCAAATTAGGGTATATCCATACAATGGAATATTATTCAGTAATACCAGAAATGAGATATCAAGCCATGAAAAGATATGGAGGAGCCTTAAATGCATATTGCTAAGTGAAAGAAGATTCCAACTACGTGACATTCTTTTTTTTTTTTTAAAGATTTTATTTATTTATTTGACAAGAGAGAGAGAGAGACAGCCAACGAGAGAGGGAACACAAGCAGGGGGAGTGGGAGAGGAAGAAGCAGGCTCCCAGCGGAGGAGCCTGATGTGGGGCTCGATCCCAGGACCCCGGGACCACACCCTGAGCCAAAGGCAGATGCTTAATGACTGAGCCACCCAGGTGCCCCCCAACTACATGACATTCTGAAAAGGCCAAACTAGAGAGACAGTAAAAAGATGAGTGGTAGGAGTGTGGGGAAAGGGATAAACAGGTAGAGCACAGGGGATTTTGGGAATGGTAAAACAATTCTGTATGATACTGTACTGGTGGGTACATGACAACATGCATTTCTGTTCTTTTCTTTCTTTATTTTTAAAGTAGGCTCCATGCCCAGGGTGGAGCCCAATAAGGATTTGATCTCACAACCCTGAGATCAAGACCTGAGCCGAGATCAAGTCAGTGCTCAGTCACGCGCTTAACTGAATGAGCCACCCAAGGGCGCCAATAACACCCATTTCTTAAATCTCACAGAACCTATATAACACAAAGTGTGAACCTTGATCCCTAACTATGGACTACAGTTGATAATAATATATTTATACTGGTTCATTAACTGTAACAAATATACCACAGTAATGCAAAATGTTAATAATAGATGAAATTCTGAGTGGGCATTATTTTTGATTGGAGAGATTATTACTGATATGTATCTGTGGTTTTCAACTGGAGACAAATTTGCCCCCCACTCCAAAGACATTTTAGCAATGTCTGGAGCTATGTTTGGGTGTCACAGCTAGGGGAAAGAGAGGATGTTACTGGCATTTAGTGGGTACATGTCAGGAATGTAAAATACATCAGAAAGCCATCCACAACAAATAATCATCTGGCTCAAGATGTCAACAGTGCTTAAGTTGAGAAACTCTGATGTGTATGTACCCAGCCAGCAAGCAGTGTCCTGCAAAATAAACATCTGTCTATGGTAGCTGCAAACTAAACATCTGTTAACAAATGACATAAGGATCAGTGAAAGGACAAACTACAAAAAAAGACAAAAGGGTAAGGGAAGGCAGAGAGAGAAAGAAAGGGAGGGAAGTCAGGACCATAGGTTTTTTGCTTGTGAAAGAATGTGGAGAATTTTATGTTCGCTAGTATTCAAAATGTGTGACAGGTAAAATAGAGGTTTATGCAAAGCATTTCCTTCTCTACAGATATAATACCACACCCACTGACTTGGTTTCTTTTTCTTTTTTAAGTTTTTGTACATTTTTTAAAAAAGATTTTATTTATTTATTTATTTATTTATTTATTTATTGAGCATGCGCAAACAGGGGGAGGGGTAAAGGGAGAGGGAGACAGAAACCCAAGCAGACCACAGGCTAAGTGCAGAACCCAATGCGGGGCTCAATTTCAGGACCCTAAGACCATGACCAGAGTGGAAATCAAGAGTCAGATGCTCAACCAACTGACTGAGACACCCAGGTGACACTCACTAACTTGATTTCTTAATGAACGTATCCCAATCCTTACTCTCGACTGTTACGACATTTGGGTTACAAGACATAGCTCCCTACTTTCATGTTTAATCCTTCAGAAGTTTCCCTTGTACTTTATGATATGTACCCTCAAAGCATCATGCATTTGTCCTCACTATAACTATTCAAATAAAGTAGAAAAAGGCAGAAATACTGGAGTATTTGAGTATCATTTTTACTCCTTTTTAAAAGTGTGACAAAAAAAACTGCTTCTATATATGCACCTTAAGTTTCCCTAAAGTCAATTCACACAAAGTGTTCGAGGGGCCCTATGGTGATGGTATGGTTCTGCATCTTGACTGCAGTGCCAGCCGCATGAAGCCAGACATGATAAAACTGCACAGAACTACACGAACACACAATGCAAGTGTAACTGGTGAAATGTAGATTTTGTCAATGCCAATTTCCTGACTAATACTGTATTATACGCTGTATGGGAGAGGCTGGTGAAGGGAACATGGGACCTCCCTGTACATTTCTTGGCAACTTTCTATAATTATTTTAAAATAAAAAGCTATAAACAAAAGTTTAACAAACTTGTGAAATCAGTTAGTTCTGCCTGAAACTTACCATACTGAGAGCTGATCTATTTTATGAATAAAAGAATAATTACATATTAGAAAAAAGTCATTTCGCACTATAAGTTTTGGGACAGTGGGAAGTGGAGAAAAAAATACTATTTTTCTTAAATACCTACCACCCACTCAGGGACTATGGTAGATGTTTTGGATTATCTCAATGAACATTTAAAACACCCCTACCAGGTAGCTAATTATTATCCCCTTTTTATAAATGGAAGAGCTAAATTTTGAGGATATGAAATTTGTCCAAGGTCACACAGTTAACACATTAAATGATAGAGCTGGGATTTGAACCTGGTCCTGTTAGAAGCCAAATCTAATCTCTTCAATTATGACTACCTCCTATCTTAGCTTAAAATATATTTACAGCAACTAAACTTATCAAATTGACCCTCTTAATCAAAACTCAAATGAACAGGAGAGAGAAAAAAAAAAATCCCCCCCCAAAAGCCCTCTTATATAATACTGTCTCTGGTAAAATGAAATCATTTGTGTTAAAACTCCTTAGCACAGGCCCACAATCCATTATGTCAAAACCTTGGGGCTGAGTGTATTCCAAAAACTGTAAGTTTTCAGAACTTAGAAAATTAATATGGCACATATATTGTATATTACATCAGTACGTGAGCAGTTTGGGGGCTACACATTGTAATTACACAATAATATTTCTGTGGCAAAATGGACAGATACATTAAGCATGATGAACTATGAATACCTTCACATCAGTTCTAATCATTTTGCCATCAAAGGAGTTTACCAAAACATCCTTTCGGTTTTAAAGATTTTAGGACTCTGAATTATAAGTAAGGGATTAAAACATGTTAACATGTTATACACACAATATGCACACTCCTACCCATACCCATACTCCAACATGAAAACTGATTTTAAAGTTCCTGATTAGAAAAAGGAATACCATTTTGGCGCTAATGCCTTAAAGATTACTCCATTCCTTGAGAAGTACCTGAATTCATCCTCCTACTAAGGGATAACAGATCACACACAAGACATTGGCACAGTGGTTGCTACCAACAGAGGAGGTTCCGGAAGTCTTTGTAAACTGGCCAATAGAATGATGACAGATGGGATTGTTTTGTCACATGTCACCAACAATTATCAGAGGAGGTAAAAACGCAATCACTAAGTTGGATGAGGGAATATTATTTGAAGCCTATCATAGTATGAAAGATGAATGGTACAACTTTGAGACACTGTAAAAATCACATACATCAAAGCAAAGCAGAGGGCACAGAGCTAAGAGAGCTAGAGATAGATGTCAATTACAGCTCTTCTACCTCCTAGCTCTGATCTCTCTGTGCCTCAGTTTCTCCTGGGAAAAAGCGAAAGATATTAGTATCTATTTCAATTAGTTATGGTGAGAGTTAAATCAGTAAACAGACATATAGTGTTTAGAACAATCACAAATGTTAGAGATTATGATTGTCCTGTTTCCTAGCAGTTACTGTGAATGTTGTGGGAATTACTTACAATGGAGCTTTCAATTCTAGTTCCTTATGTGTTTTATTTTCACCCTGAAATTTCGGGCAAGGATAAATAAGAGAAGACTGTGGGAAGTGAATTTGTTCCCAAAGGGAACGGCCTATAAAGAACCTGACAAGCTATGGCGTATAAATAAGAGATCCTGCAACAGGGGGAGCCTCGGTAAGTCCTCCTCCCTTTTGCATCAACGTCTGAATGTACCCAAATACTAAACCATGCAACTAACCAGTGGTCAATAGATACTTTCATCAATCTACTCAAACAGCTAATTATTTTAGGAAGAAAACTAACTTACCAAATTCCATAGAGTTTAAATATAGGATGATGACAAGAATGAAACAGAGTGGTGATATAAGCCTTTCTGAAATGAGCATTCATCATTTTTTTTTTTTTTTTAAGATTTTATTTATTTATTTGAGAGAGACAGCCACCCAGCGAGAGAGGAAACACAAGCAGGGGGAGGGGGAGAGAAAAGAAGCAGGCTCCCAGTGGAGCAGGGAGCCCGATGCAGGGCTCAATCCCTGGACCCTGGGATCGCGCCCTGAGCCGAAGGCAGACGCTTAACGACTGAGCCACCCAGGCGTCCTGAGCATTCATCATTCTTACGCTTTTCATGAATCAGGAGTGAACTTAATAAGTAATTGGCCCTTTATCTAATTACTTCCAAAAGTATTTTGTGGCATAAAGCCTAAGAATCTAACTATCTTGTAAGTACATACTTAGTGAAATGTACTGTTACTTCTAACAGAATATATATTTGGAATACCCTCCTAAATAATCTAGAAAAATTCAAATTATTAGAAAATACTTCAGGTATTGTGATCTTTAGATTCCTATCACAGAACTGAAGATTAATAAAGACTGTACAGTAAGAAGTATAGGTGTAGGTACATAAAGTTTAGTTTTCATTAATAAATCCATTTAAAATTCATTTATAAATTTATAAAATTTCACTTGTAAATATAAAAATGCAATTTATGAATTTCATTCATAAATCACCATGCTTACCAGTGTCATTGGCAGGCTCAGATGTAAGTGGTTTTGGAGCTGGTGTATTTTTGGGTCTGGCAGCAACCTGAGTCGGAGATGAGGGTGTATCGTCTCCATTAACTACATATGAACGGCATGAGTTTTGAACTACAGTGCTTGTGGGTACATGATTATCTATTCCATTAGTACCTTCAACAGCCAACCTTAAGAAAAAAAAAAAAAAAGATGGCTTTCTTTAATAAGTAAAATCAAGTAACTTTCCATCAGAATTGTCATAAGAAAGATTTACCAAATTCTTAATACTCAAACAAAGTGATAGGTAGAAAGAGTAATGAACAAATGATATAGCAAGCTTTTATTACATTAAAATTTAAATTACTTTCAGTTCCAAGTGTATCCACACTGGCAGATAACTGTACACTCAGATACACAAATATATTAAATCAAAGTGAATTCAGTCCCTCAAAGTAATGATCGTCATACATTTTAAATATTTAAGAATAATCTTTATTTTAAGATGCTTCAAAAGTATTTTCAAAAAGCTTATGGAACTTTAAAAAAATCAATTCCAACCTACTGTAATTTTATTGAATACTAGAAAATAAGCTAAAAAGGTCTTCAAATATTGATTACAAATTATAATGTAGTGGCACTAAGATAATGAGTACATGGTAATCAAAAAAGCTAAATATTATACTGCAGAATTAGAAGAATTTATAGCACATTATATGAACTGCAAATAAATAAATAAATCTACAATTACAAAACCAAACATTTTAAATCTTACTGGCAGTGGATAGGGAGTTGGGCAATATCACGCTAAGTTAACAGTGTTTTTTCAAATATACAGGCTACCCTTGTGTCCTCCACAAAACAGCCTCAGTATTTTTTAAAATATATAAATCAGGGGCACCTGGGTGCCTCGGTTGGTTAAGTGTCTGCCTTCAGCTCAGGTCATGGTCCCGGGGTCCTGGGATCGAGCCTTGCATCGGGCTCCCTGCTCTGTGGGGAGTCTGCTTTCTCCCTCTGTCTGTGCTTTCTCTCTCTCTCTCTGTCAAATAAATAAAATCTTTAAAAAAAAAAAATAAAATAAAAATAGGGGCGCCTGGCTGGCTCAGCCATTAAGCATCTGCCTTCAGCTCAGGTTATGATCCCAGGGTCCTGGGATTGAGCCCCGCATTGCTCCCTGCTTGGCGGGAAGCCTGCTTCTCCCTCTCACATACTCCTCTTGCTTGTGGTCCCCCTCTCGCTGTCTCTCTCTGTCAAATAAATAAAATCTTAAAAACAAACAAACAAATAAACAAATAAACAAATAAATAAATAAATAAATAAAATAAATCAGATTGTGTCCCTAAACCCTGCCCATCTATCTCAAATCTATTTCTCTCCAAGTTCCTCTTTGCTCACCTTGCAGCAGATATACTGTGTATCAGTTTTATTGAATATGAAAACATGCTGTAAAGTCTTCAAATGTTTATTACAAGTTATTATACACAGGCAGTACTATTATAATGATCACAGGATTATCAAAAAAAGGCTAAATATTATATTCTAGAGTTGGAAGAATTTGAAGAGTGTAAATTAACTAAAAATGAACTCAAGGTCTTTGTACTTGCTATGTCCTCTACCTAGAATAATGCTCTCCTGTCAGAACTCTGCACGGATAGTACATTTTTGGCTTTTTAATTGTAGCTCAAATGGTACTTCTTCAGAGATGATTCCCCTGACATCTCTCTTTAAAACAGGTTCCCTTCCATTCCTGTCACTTTGCCCTATTTCAATGACTTCATAGTTCTTATCACTATCTCCAATTGGTTAATTTATTTCTTCACTTGTTTACTATCTACCTTTATCCTGCCAGAATGCAATTTCACAGGAACAGGGCCAGTATTCTCAGTGCTTGGACTACTGTCTGGCACCAAACAGGCACATAATAAGTATCTGATGGAAAATGAATAAATGAATGAATCCTACTCTCCCTTCCTTTGTCACCTATATATTTGGAACAAGATGTCTTCTGGAAGTTTGGACAGGTGAAGTCTGAAGGAAGCTCCCAAGTGATTCTTCTGATTTGCACAGCCCTCCCCAGCCACCCAGTGATCCTGGAGTCTAAGTAAAAGAACTCATCTGAAGTTTTCCTGGTGCTGTAGATCTAATCTTTCATTCAAAATGTCTTACTACATGGAGTAAACAACATTAGGCTTCAGACTGGTGGTGATTCAAGCTCCTTTTTCCATCTAAAATTGTATTTCAAAAATTATAAAAACATATAATTATAGATACAGATATACACCCACACACACAAAATATCTTAATCCACCTAAATGTCGTACCCTTTTAGTTCTTAATTTTCTCACACGGACACTAAATAAATATATTTACTTAAGCCAAATATATATTCAGAAGATATACTTATCTGTTCAAGTGCTCTATAAGAATCAATTAATGTCAATTTAGGAGTAATGATGTTAGTAATTCTGTGTATTAACAGAAGCAACACTTTGTCATACACCCGTATGGTTTTTTTTTAAGTATTCCTTTTTTTTTTTTTTTTTTTTAAGATTTTATTTATTTGACAGAGAGCGAGAGAGCACAAGCAGAGGGAGAGGGAGAAGCAAGCTCCCCAATGAGCAGGGAGCCCGATGCAGGGCTTGATCCGAGGCCCCTGGGATCATGACCTGAGCCGAAGGCAGACACGTAACTGACTGAGCCACCCAGACACCCCTACACCAGTATGTTTTTTTTTTTAAAGATTTATTTACTTCCTTGAGAGAGAGAGCACACACACGAGTCGAGGGGCGGGAGCAAAGCAAGAGGGAGAGAGAATCTCAAGAATATCAAGACTGACGAGGGGCTCCATCCCACAACCCTGAGATTACGACCTGAGCTGAAACCAAGAGTCAGAAGCTCAACTGAGTCACGCAGGCGCCCCCACCAGCATGTTTTTCAAATGTAACAAGTCAATTTTACAGCAATATATTTTTATATCTTCAGGGATTCATTCCAGTATATTTGATTATATGTTTTTATTCTAATTTCAACTATTCTAAACAGAAAGCTTTTATTATTTACTTATTTATTAAAGATTATTTATTTGAGAGAGAGAGAGAGAAAGCAAGCAGGGGGAATGGCAGAGGGAGAGGCAGGCTCTCCACTGAGCAGGGAGCCCAATGCGGAGCTCAATCCCAGGACCCCGGGATCATGACCTGAGCTGAATGCTTAACCGACTGAGCCACCCAGGTGTCCCCAGAAATTAACTGTTATCAAATGTGAATGCAAGGGAGTTTCTGAGACGGCAGGGTTATTTCTGAGGAAAGACTATAATCCATGGAGCATATGTATCTTATAGTGATCTACAGGAAGTTGCCAATTCAGATAGCAAAAAGATACCCATCTTCCCACATTATCTGAGTCTATTTAACTGATAAAAATATGCCTAAATTCTTAGCACCACACTTGACACACGTTAAGCACCCAATACATGTAAGTACTATGACAATAGTTTATTATTTCTTTTTCACAGAAGATCAAGTATTTCCTTCCTGTTATTAGGATATCTAGTTCTTACTGAAACTCAAGGTCATTTTTGCTTAGAATAAAAATATGCCAGATTCTAAGAAGCTATTTCCAATAAAAAACAATGAAAGACTGATACATGCTACAACATGGATGAACATTATGCTAAGTAAAAACAGCCAGTAATAGAAGGTAACATATTGTATGATTCTTTTCCTAAGAAATGACCAGAACAGGCAAAGCCACTGGGACAGAAAACAGATTAGTGGCTGCCAGGAGCTGGGAGGAGAGAGGAATGAGGAGATACAGTTCATGAGTATAGTCTTTTTTTAAGGGTGATGAGAATTTCTGAAATTAGATAGTGGTGATGGTTATACACAAATCTACTGAAATATATTTTTTAAAAGGGTAACCTTGTGGTATGTGTACTATATCTCAATGAAGTTATTTCTTTAAAAACCACTTTTATAAGAATTCAAACAAATGACATGTTTAGATAGAAACTTTTCAATTCTATGGCAAACTCTAAACTAAGGTTAAAACGTAAAAGTTTATATATGGAAAATGTTACATTACCTTGACACAAATACTAAAATAAAATATTCTACCTGGAGGTTTGTCTTGTTGAAGGGTCTCCATTTTCATGTAAGGCATCACCATTTTGCTGTATTTCTACTGAAAAACAAGAAAGAAAGCAAGCAGGTTTTTACACACTTCTTGCTGGGTTATTTTTCCCCTTCAAATTTTAAAAACACATAAAGTTATCTTACTGGTTGGAGATGAGCTGCAGTTTGTTAGATTTTCTTGCTCAATCACCAGTCCATCGAGCACGACTATTAATTCACCGGTTTGCACTATACCATTCTTATTTTCCAAAGAAAGTTTTAATTGTTCTTTCACTCTTTCCACTAGAAAAAAAAAAAATCTTAAGTTAAAAGCTTTTGGCACATACAAAATTATGTGTTAGGAATCAAAACTACACACCAAGAATTACTCTAGTTCAGTACTTGATGGCTATATGTGTAAAGAATTATTTGCACTTTTATCAGTAGACCCTTCTATACTACATCAGGCTCACTCCCTTTCACACCAAGTTGAAAAACTCCTTGTCCCTCACCCATGCTTTCAATGTCATCTTTAATTGCTCCTCTGCACTGTATAAAGCATAGAGAACAAATAAATATATGCAGATAATAAGCACAACAATTACCTAAACTTGTTCTTCAGCCTATAAGACTTGTGGTCAAGGCAAAATTTCTGCATGGTAGTCAGGTAGTCTGGTTACTGATTCCAGCTCTAGAACTTATTGTTGTACTTTGAGTAAACAGTCAAACTATATAAAGCCTCAGTTCCAGTCATTATAAAATGGAGATAATAAAGGCATCAAACTAAAAAGGACTGTCATGAGGTCCAAATGCAAAATCACACAGAAAGTTCTTAGCACCACGCTTGACACATGCTAAGCACCCAATAAATGTAAGTACTATGACAATAGTTTATTATTTCTTTTTCATAGAAGACCAAATATTTCCTTTCTGTTATTAGGATATCTAGTTCTTACTGAAACTCAAGATCATTTTGCTTTGACTCCTATCCCACAGAAATACATTAAGTTTTTAGCGATCCCTTTACTATCCAAAATGAAGCCAATTACTTCAGTCTGATATTCACTGGCTCTCTGCAGCTTTTGGAACCATGGAACATAGTTCTTTTTAGATTATGTCCTGAACTTTGGTCTTTCCTATATTTAACAAATTTGGGTGTCCTCCCTCCCCCATTTATCAAATGTCCAGCCTAAGCATACTAATTATCCAAATACAGAAAAGACAAAAAAAAAAAAAAATCTGGAACCAGTATAATCACTGGACAGAAATTATTTGCAAAAATTTTAAGAACCATATAATAAAAGAAGGCCTTTTAGATTATATGCCCCAAACTTTATGCCCTCATAAAACCTCATTTCCACTCCACATCACAAAAATATTAGTAAGAACAATTAGAGACTAGGCAAAATACAAAAGTATGGGGGGGGGAAACCTACAAAAGCACGAATTTCAGCTTTACCTAGATTCTAATCATCTATACCTGAAGAAAACTACACTGGCCACCATTCTATTTCATTTTTGTGTTCACTCTCTATTTAAAGTATCTGGAATGTGGAGATTCAGTTCTTGTTCCTAAAATATTTAGCTTGAGTAGATTCTTAAAGAATAACCTTTCCAAAATCCCTTTAATCTAGGTCTCTTAGTGGTAAATTCTCTCATTTTTTAATCTGTAAATGTCTGCATTCTCATCTTCAAAAGATTTGTTGAGCACACTATTTTGTATTAATGATAATCTCTCAACTCTTTGAGGATATCTTTCCCACTATCTTCTTCTATTACTGCTAAGTCTGCAATTCTAATTTATAAATCCATTCAAATGATCCTTTTCTCTATAGCAGGTTTTTTTTTTTTTTTTTTTTTTGGTCTTTGGTGTCATGCATTTCACTTGATGAAAGCATGACATTTCACTTGATGAAAGCATGACTTTATGATATAATGGACCTAAGAATTTATTTTTTATCAGTATTCAAACACAGCCATTAACTCTTAAAATATCTCCTCTACTCCACCCTCTATTGCAGGGGTGGGCAAACCGTGGTTACAGGCCAAATCTGGCCTCTTACCTGTTTTTGTGAATAGTTTTATTTTAACACAATCATGTTCATTCATTTACATATCTTCTATGGCTGCTTTCCCACTATAATGGAAGAGCTGAATACGTATGAGACTGTATGACCTGCAAAGCTTAAATATTTACTATCTTGGCCCTTTACAGGAAACATTTGCCAATCCCTGCTAATAACGGCTTCTTATAATTTATAATCTTTGATGGTGAGTTCATTCTCTGATATTAGACTAAGAGTCATCTTTGGGCTTTAGTACAGTCAGGGTTTGTTTCTAATTCTGTCAGTGGTTTGAGGGCGCCTCCAAGAGTCTAGACTACAGGAGTCCAAGCTCAGCTCCCCTATGTGGTTATCTGAAAGTGCTATCAGCATCATCCACTATTCTACCTCCAGTCTGTAAGATTTTCCTTGTCTTTATTTTTTATTTTTTTGGAAGAAGGGGGCCTTGAAGACCACTTTGCCTCTTTGCAAAGATCAATGCCATAAAAATTTGTTCTATCCGGGACACAACTGCTCTGCAGTGGGGTGTTGTTTACAGCAGCTAGTCTTTCACAATTCTGAACATGGAAAATTGGGATATAACATTTCTGAGTCATAAAATTGGGAGGACTATCACATAAGTAACTCCCATCTACATGTGTATGTATGTACACTGGGAGAGGGAATGAGAGTAATCTTCTAACAGTATAAACAAACCAACTCAGACATATTCATCTATTCAGTATATAAATGCCTTATGTGTACCAGACACTATACTGAGAAAGCAGGATAAACACTGACCAGCCTGAAGTAAACCTCCCTACCGTTACTCCACTTATTTCTTTTAACAGACTTATCACCAGAATTTGGGGGCCAGAGGGGGTTAGAGGGGACCTGACTAAACTGAAGTCTCCAAAAGAGCAGAAATTGTGTCCATCTAATTTAGTGATGTAACCTCAATACCTGCCAGAAGGTAGGTGCTTAATAAATGTTTAAAATAAATTATTAAGACAGGACTGTCCTCAGGGAACTTGTAATTTTACAACTTTTAATTTATAATCTGATTTTTCTTTCCTCTCAGACATTCTTTCTAAGTTTTAATAGGGCAACAGAACAATCTGAGCCTCTGAGAAGCTAGATATATGACTAGATGATTTATCCTTCCATCACCAATTTGTCAAAAACATATACTCTTTCTTTCCCCACAGAAAATGAAAGATCTTCAAAAATCTTGTTTTTTAAGGTTTCACATATTTAGATTTAACTCATATTCTGAAGCCATTTTAAAAAACTGCTTGTCCACTGTATTATCTATTGCTAAGTAACAAATTATCCTGTAGTCATTAAAAATATCAGTAATCATTTATTACTGCTCAGTTTCTGTGGGCTAAAAATTTGGGAGCGGCTAGAAAATCTGCTTAAATGGTAGCTCATATACACAGCTAACAAGCTGGTGCTGAGAGCTGAGAAGAGGCCTCAGCTCCTCTCCATTTAGGTGTTTCTACAGGGCTTCCTGAGTCTTCACAATGGTAACTTCGGACTACATAATCCAAGAGACCAAGGCAAATGCTGAAATGTCTTTTACGACCAAGTTTTGGAGGTCCTATGCTATTACTTCTCTCATGTTCTGTCACAGACCATCTCTGATTCAATGTCGGAGGGACCACACAAGTTGCAAAAACCAGAAGGTAGGAATGCTTGGGGCAGTTTTTGAGGCTGGCCATGATACAGATTATACGACTATAACAAAATTTTAGAAACAAAACAAACTTGTAATGGGTTACAAGTTGTAAGAGTCCCAAGAATAACCAGGTGTTCTAAATACCAGGTCTTTCCATTATATCACACTATGAGTCAATGTGCAATAACTCACAAAGTGCCCATCTCCTGGCATGTAACAAAATTAATAAAAATTTATAAAAGAAATAAAAAATAAAGTAATAAATGTGTAAGAAGAAAGTAGATAACTGAAATATAGGGATTGAAAAACATTCTCCAAGCATTAAAAAAAATGGGAATTGGATAAACTTTAATGTCAGAAAAAATATTAAACTTCTATCAATCAAAACTAATGAAAAAGTGGTAAATGATTAAAAGAAAAAAGAGCTCATATATCAGTGAGAAAACAAAGAACAACCAACAAAAAAGGTACAAAGAATATAAGACAATCACAAATGAAATACGAATGATCAATAAATGTGACTTTTTTAATTACTAAAAAAATGCTTTGATAAAAACAATCTTCATTTTTACAATCTATTAGTATGGCAAATATTTACAAATAGGCACTCTCATATGCTTCATTGTGTGTACAAATTAGAGTAATGTTTCAGGAAGGCAATGAGACCACGATGCATAGCTAGAGGCTTCAAACTGCTCACTCCTTCTGACCTAGTAATTTCAATCCTAAAAATCTTTCTGAAGAATAGAAATGCATTTATATCACTGGGTATGAGAATACTATTTGTTCAAAAGCTTGGTTTTAACATATTTTAGTCTGTGCTGATACTAGGTGAATTTTTAAAAAAACTTAAGACTTAGCAAACTAAACAAATTAGTTTTAGCTAAGTAAGACTAAAGCAAATTTTTAAATAAAATTAAATTTGATTATGCTCTGTCCTCTGTCATAAACGACACATTTCTCTGCTGTGTTTCCCTACCATTCAATGTAAAGGGATAATTTTCAAATTATCTGATTACTGTGAATCACTTGGGACATAATTCAATTTAAAGTGAACTTAATGGATTTCAAAATGCTTTCCTCAACAAGAGTTAAGTTCTTGGTTCTACTAACACCATAAAAAAAAAACCAAAAAAAACAGTGTAGTCCCTAGTGTTTGAGCGGCAGTCATCTGATTCCTCCCTCTGGTGTTTAAAGTAGCTCTGTCTCAAAACTGAAACACAAAACGAAGTCCTATATACACTCTGGTGTCGTTATTAGCTATACTACTTTTACACTTTTTACCCATGAATGGTGACAAAGATTCTTTCCTTAAACTCCAGTCAGGCTCCTCTGAGCCATCTTCCTGACTAGGCCTCAACCTTGGCCTATAAAAACTGCAAATGCTCAGCACAGATGATCTCATCCACCATCTCCCCCCTCATTAAAAAACCTGCACACACTAACAGAGTTCGAACAACTCAAGGATGATCGTAGACCCACTTAAAGTGCCTGCCTGAGAAAATTCAGGGCTGCTAAAAAAATGTAATGTTTCTTCCAGTCTACACCAGTAAGAGGCCCCTGAATACCCTATCTTAGAGCATTTACTAAAAAGGGCTTACAATGGTGAATCTTTCCTCTCTCCCTTTGAGATGTAGTTGACCCTTGAACAATGCAGGATTCAGGGGCACTGACTCCCTGCACAGCTGAAAATCCCCCTATAACTTTCGACTCCCCCCAAATTTAATTATTAATAGCCTACAGATAACCAGAAGCCTTACTGATAACAGAAACAGTGAACACATAAAATGCTCTATGTGTTATATACTGTATTCTTACAATAAATTAAACTAGAGAAAAGAAAAATATAACTAAGAAAACCCTAAAGAAGAGAAAATGTATTTATGGTATTGTAGCGTAAAAAATCCAAAAAATATTAAGTGGAACTGCACCGTCCAAACCTGTGTTGTTCAAGGGTCAACTGTATATGTTATCTCCTATAATTCAGGAGTGTCTTTTTCAAGGACAGGGCCTAGGACTCACAGTACACCTGGGAGAACAGAATCCTAACTAGCAGAAAAAACTGGCCTAATCCCATTTATTCCAACAAACTCTTCCTCATTTTTCACTTCCCTGACTCTACTTAGTTTCCACCCACACCCATCCACCTCTACTTCCTCATTCTCGCCTTGAAATGCCCAGTTACCTCTATACAAATACAAGTTGAGTTCAGATCAAGCTGGACCCTCTTCCTTACTGCAACAGTATTATTAGGGATTAAAATCTGTCCTTACCATTTTTACTAGTATCAGGCTTCGTTTATCTTTAAGAATAGAGGGATTTTTCCTTTGCAGTTTAAGAAACAGTGGGACTGAAAGAAATATATCTCAGATAGCAGTATCCAAGGCAGATAACATACCACATATTGCTGCAGAGCCAATTAGATAACTTCCATAATTTAGAATGGCATTCAAGTGATATGAAAGGCTGGAGTGCAAATAAGGGCTTAAATCTACATAAACTTCTGAGACAATGTATCAGAGAACTGCATGAGCAAAAGCTTTGGTCATTATCCAACTAGGTTATGACAAAAAAAAAAAAAAATGAAGGGTAAGGACTGGAAGGCTTGCTGGGATTTAAATGTGAAGAAATGAAAGAATTTCCCTAGTAAGCTGCAGTTGGATATCTTTGGGGAAAATATAAGATGATTTTAGGTTTAGTTGTGGGTTTTATTTAAGGTGGTAACAACTCATATTACATCACAAAGGCCAAAGAAGTAAATATCTTCAAACTCGGAGATATACCTAATCAAATGAATTAAGCCTCCACTCTTACTTCAAATATATCAGGAGAAGGGATAGAAAAATATGAATTTATAAGAAGAAAATGTCAGGGCCTTAAGTACAAGAAGAAATCAGCCTCATTAATTTGAAGAGGGACAACATCCAAGTGCCAAGCCAACAGGCTAAATCAAAGGTACCCAAGAATTTTATCAGTTATGAGTGTATTTTAAAATTCTACAAGGCTATCTAGAATTACATTAACTTTATATTATTCTAATTAAAATTAAAAGCTAAGGATCAGAAAACCAGTGTTCTAGTCAAAACTCTGCAATTATTTCTGTTCTTGAGCAAGCCACTTACTTAAAAGTTACTTAATAAATAAAATGAGTCATTGGAATTAATGCCATAGGATTCTTTTATCTTTAAAGCACTATGATTTACAAGCTTTAATTTTAAAAATTAATTTACTTACCTTCTGTTATAGGCGTAGTTATGTTCCCCCACCCCCAAGATTGTATGTTTAAGTCCTAACGCCTGCTACCTCAGAAGATGACTCTATTTGGAAACAGCATCTTTAAAAAGGTAATTAAATTAAAATGAGGTGCCTCTCATCCAATAATGACTGATGTCCTTTTAAGAGGAGGAAATTCTGATACAGACACATGCACAGAAGGAAGACAATGTGAAGATATAAGAAGATGGCCATCTATAAGCCAAAATGAGAGAAGTCCTCAAAAGAAACCAACCGTGCTGACACCTTGATTTCAGCCTTCTAAGCTGCCAGAATTGTAAGTACACTTCTGTTATTTAAGACATCCAGTCTTTGGTATTTGGGTATGGCAGCCCTGACAAACTAATATACCTTTCAATTATTTTTAAAAAAAGAAAAAAAAAAAAAAGATGGACTGCCTAGGGTGTATAGGATGCTACTACTAGCATTTCTGAAGCCATCAACTTCAGAAATGTATGAATGTTTACAAAATTTAATTTTTCCTCTGAGCATATTCTGCTCAATTATAAGAGATAACTTCAAGTTTATACAATTTATAAAAGTTTCCTTTCAAAGAATATTGACATTCTAACCTTCCTACAAAATTATTTTGGCAGATAAATACAAAAATCTTTGCAGGGAGGATAATTATAATCTTTACATGAAGATTATATTATAACCTAATATAACAAAACTGGAAACAATCTAGATAGCAATGATAGAAGCATGGTTAAATAAATTATAGTATATGATAAAATATAGCTAAATTAGCTTGCAAAGAATACCACTAAATGATACAGGGAAATGTGCATAATATTAAGAGAGCTAAGCAGAATATAAAGCTGAATAAAGTCCGAATTGTTATGCTCATATCCACACAAAATTCACCAAACTGTTAGCAGTTATTATCTCTGGGTTGTGAGTTATGAGAAATAATTAATGTGTACTAGAAAAGAGGTGCCATGCACAGCCAAACACAAGACCACTCCTTCAAGTTTAGGAGAAGCAGCTATATTGCCTAATTCATAGAAACAAACACAGAAGGTTAAGCAAAATGAGGAGACAGAGGAATATGCTCTAAACAAGAACGAGACGAAACCTCAGAAAAAAACTAAATGAAATGGAGACAACTAATCTACCTGATAAAGAGTTCAAAATAATGGTCATAAGATGTTCACTGGACTGGAGACAAAGGTGGATGAACTTACTGAAAACTTCAACAAAGATATAGTAAATATAAAGAAGGATGAATGTGGGTTGAAGTATACAAAAAACAACAAAAAAAATACACTAGAAAGAATAAGCAGATTAGATAATGCAGAAGAATGAATCAGTGACATGGAAGGAAGGGTAATAGCACCCATGCTAAGAAAAAAGAATTTTTTTTTTTAAGATTTTATTTATTTATTAGAGACAGCCAGCGAGAGAGGGAACACAAGCAGGGGGAGTGGAAGAGGAAGAAGCAGGCTCATAGCGGAGGAGCCTGATGTGGGGCTCGATCCCATAACGCTGGGATCACGCCCTGAGCCGAAGGCAGACGCCCAACCGCTGTGCCACCCAGGCGCCCCAAGAAAAAAGAATTTTTTAAAAATGAGGATAAGTTATGGGATCTCTTGGACAACATCAAGCAAAAACATTTATATTACAGAAGCCACAGGAGAAGAGGGAGAAAGGGACAGAAAACTCATTTGAGAAATAATAGCTGAAAACTTCCTTAACCTGGGGAAGGAAACAGACATCAAGGTTCAGGAGGCACAGAGAGTTCCAAAGAAGATGACCCAAGAGGGTCCATACCACAACATAATAATTAATATATCAAATATAAAAAAAAATTTAAAAGCAGAAAGAGAGAAGCAACTAGTAATGTATACAAGAAAAGCCACAAGGCTATCAGTTGATTTTTCAAAAGAAATTTTGTAGACCAGAAGAGAGTGGCATGATATACTCAAAGTGCTGAAAGAAAAAAACCTACAAGCAAGAATACTGTACCTGGCAAGGTTATTAATCAGCAGAGAAGAGTTTCCCAGACAAAGAAAAGTTAAAGAGTTTATCACCGCTAAACTGGCCTAATAAGAAATGTTATTTCTTTAAATGGAAAAGACAAGACCATAATGACAAGTAAGAAAATTACGAATAAAAAGATGTAAAATATGACAATACATACATAAAACATGGAGGAGAGGATGAAAAAAGGAGTTCTTTTAGAATGTGTTTGAACATAAGTGACCATCAATTTAATATACAGACTGCCAAATACTCAGGATCTTATATATGAACCTCACAGTAACCACACACCCAAAAACTAACAGCTACACAAAAAACTGAGAGGAAGAAAGCCAAGCATTATCTAAAGAAAGTCATCAATCGCAAAGAAAGAGAGCTAGAGAAGAAAGGAACAGAGAAGAACTACAAAAACAACCAGAAAACAACAAAATGGCAATAAGAACATGCCTATCAATAATTACTTTAAATGTAAATGGCCTAAGTATTCCAGTCACAAGAAATAGGGTGACAGAATGGATTAAAAAACAAGACCCATCTATATGCTGCTGCAGAGACTTCAGACCTAAAGACATACGCAGACTGAAAGTGAAAGGATGAAAAAAAAAATATTCCATGCAAATGGAAGTGAAAGAAAAAGCCAAGGTAGCAGTGCTTTTATCAGACAAAACAGACTTTAAAACAAAGTCTGTGAAAGAGAAAAGGACATTACATAATGATAAAGGGAATAATCCAACAGAAGGATATAACAACTATAAATACCTAAGCACCCAAAACTGGAACACCCAAATACATAAAGCAAATATTAACAAACATAAGGGAAAAACTGATAGTAATACAGTAACAGTAGGGGACTTTAACACCCCATTTACATCAATGGGTCGATCATCCAGGCAGAAAATCAATAAGAAAACAGTATTCAAACGACACGTTAGTCCATCAATTCTAATGGACTGAACAGATATATACAGACTATTCCATCCAAAAGTAACATTATACGTTCTTTTCAAGTATATATGGAACATTATCCAGGATAGATCATGTTAGGCCACAAAACAAGCCTCAATAATTTGAGAAGACTGAGACCATATCACGCATCTTTTTAACAATGGTACAAAACTGAATTACAAAAACAAACAAACAAAACAAATGCAACAAAAAAACCAAACCTGAAACAAACCCAAAAAACCGTGGAGGCTAAGCAACATGTTATTATACAACCAACCAATGGCTCAACGAAGAAATCAAAGAGGAAATCAAAAAATACATGGAAAAAAAATGAAAATGAAAACAGAACAGTCAGTACCAAGTTCTGGGATACACCAAAAAAAGTTCTAAGAGGGAAATTTATAGCAATACAGGCCTCCCTCAAGAAACAAGAAAAAGCTCAAATAAACCACCTATCCTTATACCTAAACAAACTAGAAAAGGAGGAACAAACAAACCACAAACTTAGCAGAAGAAAAAAAATAATAAAATCAGAGCAGAAATACATGAAAATAGAAACCAAAAACAAACAAACAAACCCAAAAAAACAACCAAAACACAACAGAAAAGATCAGTAAAATCAAGTGCTGGTTCTTTGAAAAGATAAAACAAAACTGCCAGCCTCATCAAGGAAAAAAAGAGTAAAACCACAAATGAAAAAGAAGTAACAACCAACACCACAAAAATACAAAGGATTATAAGAGACTACTAAAAAAAAATTATATGCCAACAAATTAAACAACCTAGAAGAAATGGATAAATTCCTAGAAACACAATCTTACAAAACTGAAAATCAGAACAGACCAATTACTAGTAACAAAATTGAATTGGTAATCAAAAAACTCCCAATAAACAAAATAAAGAACCTACCAAACATTTAATGAAGAGTTAATACCTATTCTCCTCAAACTACTCCAAAAAACAGAAGAGGAAGGAAAACTTCCAAATTCATTACACAATGCTAGAATTACCCTGATACCAAGACCAAACAAAGACACTATGAAAAAAGAGAACAAGCCAGTATCCCTGATGAACACAGATGCAAAAATCCTCAACAAAATATTAGCAAAACTTCATTCAACAAAACATTAAACGATCATTCATCACCACTTTCAAGTGGGATTTACTCCAGGGATGTAGGGATGGTTCAATAGTCACAAATCAATGCGATATACCACATTAACAAAATGAAACATAAAAACCATATGATCATCTCAATAGAAGTAGAAAAAGCATATGACAAAATTCAACATACTTTATAAAAACTATATAGCCAAAAAAAAAGTAGAAACACAGCCACCATCAGACCAGGAAAGATATTATATGCTTATGAGACCTCATTTGTATAACCAAGATGAAATGCATGAATAAAAGCCAAGGCATAGCAGAGAATTAAACTTTTACAGCTTCGAAAGAATATTTAAAAAAAAAAAAAAAACTGTGTACATAAAAATTAGTATGGCTTTTACATTTTCTTGACCCATAACTCAAGTCCAAGAACTACATCAAAAACAGATTTTTAAGTTGTAAGTGGACTTTTGTTAAAAACAGAAAAAAAAATGTTTTTAAGCAACTTATTACTTAAAACATTAGCATTTTAACCTGTAACTCAGCATATCTTTTAGGAATGAGAAAATGTCTAAGGAAATAAAATGAACAGAGGCACTGGTTTGAGTAAAACTGCCTAAATGTCAAATAATATGACATTAGTTGAATCATAAACTAGAACTCTGGCTTTTAATCTTTGGATCACATAATATTTTGAAAATTTGCTAAAAGCAATGAACTCTCACCCCAGAATTATAAAAACAGGTATACCTCCCGATTTTGGCATACAATGATAGGAGATTTACAAATAACTGAAGCTTAAACCATCTTACCCAGACTAGAAAAATGTAGTATCATGGAAACATATTCATATTAAATTGTTAAATGAAAAAAAGCAGGAGATAAACCAGCAGATACAAAGAAAAAATATGTTTGTATCTATAAACAGGAAAAAGGCAAGAGACCAAGTTATTAGGAGTGGCTATCCTTGGATAGTAGAATTACAAATAATTTATTTTCCTCCATAATTTTGTATATGCTCTGTATTTTCTATAATGAACTAGTTATATAATGAGAAAAAAAATTTAAGAGTTGGAATTTATTTTGTACAAATTATCAACCGAGTTAGAGTAGGCTCAGATTACAATAATTTTTATAAGTTTTAAAGTATATAAAAAGTAAATAATAAATCACTGGTGATCACTGGTAACAGGATACTCATGGATGACTGAGATCATTTTGTAAATCTGTTAGATGGAGAAAGGCCAGAGTATGTATTTATTTCATACAGCACCACAAACTTAAAAGCAATCACAAGCATTAACTAAAGTTCTCTTTTGTAAATACAAAACAATTTTTGCTTTTGGACTTCAGGATACTTTGAAAAGTATCTAAAATAAATTTTTAAAGAAACAAAGATCAGAACAACTTACATTTTCTATTGTGTATTAAGAGAGCTTGTTTCAGATCTATTGTTGCTCTTCCCAACAAAGCATCGGCTTTTAAAGTATAATGACTCCAAACTCGAAATTCCAATGTAGTCTGTGGGGTCACATTTCTGTAAGGGTAAAATTATGATGAAAATACAGGAGTATACAATTACTTCAATAATTTTTAAAAAGCCATGAGTTGAGTTTTGAGAAAAAATATTGTATGAAACAGTAAACTATCTGAATTATAAACAAAAACAATTTATCTCTTCAACTACATTAGGACTTTAATAACTACATAAGAATTCTTATAAGTACCAAACCAAAACACCAGCAATAGATGAAGAGTCCTGCTGAGATTTCACAATAACACGAGTTCTATGTGAACTACTAAATATTTAAGACAACTGATGGTGTTTTAATAATTTTACTATACACAAATTTATAACATTATGTTTCAGAAAGGACAAAATTAACGGTGATTTTTCTGTCTTATTTATTTTTACAAGACGGTAACAGAAAATATAGCTGTATGGAATAATTCAATTAATAAACCAAAAAGCAAGAATTACTATGCTTCCTCTCTAAAGAAAACAAAATTAACCAAATATCTTTTCATGCTTAAAATTGTCTATTCGCACTAGAAAATAACACTACTTACTTTGAAATTATCCTACAACCAAAACAACAGAACAACTACACAAAGCACTGTAAGAAGCATTACTCCCCCTTTTGGAAATTTTGCATTCTCTATACAAGGTACTTACACAGTTAGCTGTTCATCCCATTTTGGATTAGAAGAACTACTGGATTTTGCTGTTTTCTTAATTTCTCCATCTACAACTACTTCTGTATATATTGCTGTTCCAAACCAGTTCTTTTTTCTTTTTAGTTTGGCACTAGAAACTAACAGAAACATGATAATCACTAGGGAGTATATGCAGACAAAAAGTAGTACTTTTCTATCAATAAAAATAGAACTGTGGGGGCACCTGGGTGGCTCAGTCAATTGAGCATCTGCCTTTGGCTCAGGTCATGATCCCGGAGTCCTGGGATTGAGCCCTGTGTCGGGCTCCCTGCTCAGCGGGTAGAGTTTGCTTCTACCTCTCTCTCTCTCTCTCAAATAAAAAAATAAAATCTTTATTTAAAAAAATGGAACTGTACTTCTTAGGAAACTCAAACTCTCTTCATTGAAGAATGAAGAAACAATACAAAAGGACTATTAATAATGCCTGAGAACCATTTGAATTTTTAACAGTTTTATTGAAATATAATTCATATACCATGTAATTCACCCATTTAATCTGTACAATTCAATGGTTTTAATATACTCACAGTTGTGCAATCATCACCACAAGCAACTTTAAAAACATATTCATCACCCCAAAAAGAAACCCCACAAAAATAGTCACCATATTTCCTCCTAGTCCTTCCCCCTCAGCCTCAGGCAACTACCAATTACTCTCTGTCTCCATAGGTTTGCCTATTCTGGATGTTTCATAGAAATGGACTCACACAACATAGGGTCTTTTGTGACTGGCTTCTTTCACTCAGCATGCTTTCAAGGTTCATCCATGTTGTAGCATGTATCATTACTTCATTCCTTTTACTGACAAATAATATTCCCACTGTATGGGTACACTTTCTTTTACTGTTTCATCAGTTGACAGAGATCTGGGGTGTTTCTACTTTTTGTCTATTGTGCATAATACTGCTCAACATTTGTACACAAGTTTTTGTGTGGACATATTTTTTCATTTCTCTCTGCATATACCTAGGAGTGGAACTGTTGGGTCATATGATAACTCTGTTGAATAATGCCAGACTGTTTTCCAAAGTGGCGGTACCATTTTACATTTCCACCAGCAGGGTATAAAGGCTCCAATTTCTCCACATCCTTGCCAACCATTTGAATTTAATCCTGACCTGCATCAAACGTCAAGAGAATGTAAGTATTTTCAGATTCAACATTACCTACGAACCTCTCTACCAGGTAGTGTTTCATACTTGCCTATTGAAAATTATATAAACTTCGGCAATTTAAAAAAAAAAAATGCTTTACCAGGAAAGTTGGTTTCCAAAAAAAGGAAGTATTTGCTTTTTCAAATAAAAACATTAATTTCAAAATGTTATTTGAGAAGTTAATCATAACCCTTCACAAAGTGAATTTTATATCAAATTTACCTGATTTGGAGGAAGACCTGTGTAATTTAGGCTAAACAATTAATTTTAAACAATTTTTACAATACTAATTCAAATGAGGAGTACAAATTTTCAGGGCAAAGTACTGATTACCAAGCAATAATAAGAACTTATCAAGGTCACCTCTATAGTCTATTACCTATGAATACTGTGGGTCTGAGAAAGGGGAATGCCTTGCTCCCTCCATGCCATACCTCTATCACATGTTAAGGATATGAACATAAGCAAATGTAGGCTTCTATTCTACTATGAAAGAATAGTAACGTAAATAGTCACATGAATAAATCACTGAAATATGAAGTGATAAATGCTGCAGAAGTAGAATATCTGAAATACAGTAAAGTCTTCAATTAATTTTTTTTCTTTTTTTTTTTTTTTTTAGAAAGAGAAAGAGAGGGTAGGGAAAGGGGGAGGGGCAGAGAGAAAAAAATCTTAAGCATCTTCCAGGCCCAGGGAGCCTGATGTGGGGGACTTGATCCATCTCACAACCCTGAGATCATGACCTGAGCCGAAATCAAGAATTGGACGCTTAATTGACTGAGCTACCCAGGCGCCCTAGAGTCTTCAATTAATATCTGAAGAATAGCAAGAGAGACTCAGAAAAATACTGTATTTAAGGACTGGCAACATAAAACAATCAGAGTATTCAATGTTATGCCTGAAGGGCTATACTCAGGGTCTTGGCAAAACTCACTCCCACCCTTCTCTGTTTCAAACTGCTCTAAGTTCAACACCACTGGATTGACACAGAAGGCACAGACATCTCTCTCCCAAAAAAATCCCCCAACCAAGATTCTTCACTCCAAATTAGAGTCATTTCCTCAAAATACGCAGGTCTTTCAATACACTAGAAGAAAGGGAAGGCAGTACTGCATGGTGTTAAAATCACAGGGTGTCTTTTCAACAAATGGGGCTGAAATGACTGGACATCCAAATGCAAAAAAATTAATGTAAACACAAACCTAACATCGTTCACAATAATTAACTCAAAATGCACCACAGACCTAAATAAATGTAAAACACAAAACTACAAAACTCAGAGAAGATGAGAAAACCTAGCCGACCTTGGTTATAGTGATGCTTTTTAAAATAGAACACCAAAGGCACAATCCATGAAAGAAACAACTGATAAACTGTACTTCATTAATGTTAAAAATTTCTGCTCTGCAAAAGACAATGTCAAGAGAATACAAAGACATACCACAGACTGGGAGAAAATATACATGAAAGACACATTTGATAAAGAAATATTATCCAAAATATACAGAGAACTCTTAAAACTCAACAGTAAGTAAACCACCTCATTTTTTTGAACATTTTATTATTTTTTTGAGAGAGAGAGAGAGAGCATGAGCAGGGAGAGGGAGAAGCACACTCCCCGCTAAGCAGGGAATCTGACGCAGGGCTTGATCCTAGGGCCCTGGGATCATGACCAGAGCCAAAGGCAGACGCTTAACCAAATGAGCCACCCAGGAGCCCTAAAAACCACCTGATTTTTTTTTTTAAAGATTTTATTTATTTGACAGAGATAGAGACAGCCAGCGAGAGAGGGAACACAAGCAGGCGGAGTGGGAGAGGAAGAAGTAGACTCATAGCAGAGGAGCCTGATGTGGGGCTCGATCCCATAACGCCGGGATCACACCCTGAGCCGAAGGCAGACGCTTAACCGCTGTGCCACCCAGGCGCCCCAACAACCTGATTTTTTAAAAATGGGCCAAAGACCTTAACAGACACCTCACCAAAAAAATAAACGGACAGCAGATAAGCATATGAAAAGCTGTTCAACATCATATACTATCAGAAAAAAAAGAAATTAAAACAACCATGAGATACCACTACATACCCATTAGAATGGCCAAAATCTCGAACACTAACAATACTAAATGCTGGGGACGATGTAGAGGAAAAGGTGCTCTTGCTCTTTGCTGGTGGCAATGCAAAATGGTGGTCACTTTGAGAGACAGTTTACCAGTTTCTTACAAACTAAACACAGGCTTACCATAGGATCCAGGAATTGTACTCCTTGGTATTTACCCAAAGAGGTTGAAAACTTATGTCTACACAAAAAAACTGCACATGGATATTTACAGCAGTTTTATTTATAACTGCCAAAACTTGAAAGTAACCAAGATGTCCTTTCAGTAGGTGAAATGAATAAACAAACTGTGGTGCACCCAGACAGTGGGATGTCATGCAGCACTAAAATGAAGTAAGCTATCAAGCCATGGAAAAACCTAGTGCATATTACTAAACGAAAAAGCAGGTTCATCAACTGTAATGAATGCACCACTCTGGTGAGTGATGTTAATAATGGGGGAGGCTGCGCATGTGTGGGGGCAGGGACATGTACCTTCCTCTCAATATTGCTGTGAATCTAAAACTCCTCTAAAAAAATAGTCTTAAAAAAAAAAAGGAACTGGGTTTGACATATCTGGGTTCATATTTTAACTCTGCCACTTACTAGATATCTGACCTTAAGTAAATCAATTAACCTTTCTGATCCTCAATTTTCTCATTTGAAAAATAGGAGAACAATAGTATCTGATTCTCAGGATTGGTGAGTGCAAAGTACTATTATCATCAATGAATGCCTGGCACTCACCAATGGTAACTATTACTCTATTATTACTATATAGTATTGACTCTTCTGAATTAATTGTGGATACATTCAAAATACATCCACTGTATACCTTTTACTGGCAAAGTCTTCAATAATGTTGGTAAGGTAAGGAAAGTCATTTTTAAAAGATACAATTTTTAATTTCACAAAAAATGTATAACATGCTGGCAAAAAATGTATATAAGTAACTACAATGTTACAATTTTAAGTAAATAAAAGATAACCTTATTAATTCAAATAATTCTAATTAGTGAAATAAACGGGATAAACTTCATTCTCCCATTTAATAAGTTGCCTTTGGTGTTAACACAAAATGTCCTCTACTGTAAGATTATTTAAATACCAAAAATCTAACAGAAAAAGAGAGTCCTGTATGTGTGTATGTGTATGTAAAGAGAGAAAATTTAAGAATCCCACTCACAGTAACACCTCCCCTCAAAAAAAATCTAGTAATAAACTTAAAATGTATAGCATCTACCTGAAGATAACCATAAAACTTCACTGATGGACATAAAAGACTTGAAGGGAATGACATGATACATTCCCGGATTTGGAAGTTTTACACTGAAAGATTTCAATTATCTCTAATTTTAACACATTATTTTTAAATAATCTAAATGAGAACACTAACATTGGTTTTGAGGGAGTTTTTTAGGGGGCATGCCAGCAGAGGAAAAGGGAAGGAGACTCTAAATTTCAAATGAAAGGTAAAGAAAATTCAAGAATAGTTAAGATATATTTTAAAATACGAAGTAATGAGAGATTTTTCCCAATATATTTTTTAAAGTACTATACAATGGAAAAAAATAAAGTCCTATAAAATGAAAGTAATTAAAATAGTCTGACTGTGATATAAGGACAGAAGTGAAGAGAACAGAATAAGATGTTTGTATATGACAATGGCAGCATTTCACATCAATGGGGAAAGACAGATTATTCCATAAATGTTGAAGCATTTGAAAAGAATAAAGTTAAATTCATAATTCACAACACTCATACAAAAATATGAGATACATATGATCACAATTTAATTTAAAAAATAGTAAGGTACTAGAAGACACAATAGCTAAAAAATTACAAATATGAATATAACAGCCCATTAGTTTTTCAATCTTGAGTCTGTTTTTACATGCCTTGCACTTTGTTTCTGACCCTTTCCTGCAGAAAGCCTGAAGTCTCAACTACTGTAGATGGTACTCTTCTGTGTGCTACTATGTTTATGTACATGCTTCACTCCAGTATAACACCATATTATGGTAGGTAGCTTTCTCTTTGATCTTTTTCTGTTACAGTTTTCCTGCTTTGCATGATCAATGTTCATATTCTTATTTTTTATTGCCAATCAGGTATGGGTTAAGAACAGAAATAGGAATAAAAATAAATCAGCTGATAGAGTATCTCAGTTTACTGACCATAACCTGCCAGACTGCAACAGCAGAAGGGCCTTAATCACGGTACTGATTGTTTTAAAAATAAAAATTAAAAAATCAATACCGAAAGAAAGAAAGAGAAAGGAAGGAAGAAAGAAAGAAAAAGAAATCTCAATACAGAGGTCACTGTTCTCTAATATAAGGAGCAACAACTGGGGAGTCCAAAAATCTTGTTGCTTTCCTATTACTAACAGAAGGCACTTAACTCTGATTCTCAGTCTTTACTGGTAATATAGTAAATATTTATTCCAAAAGGTACTGTTAAAGCGTAAGATTGTGGATTTTAAGGTGCTTCGTATTTTAAAAAAAATTAGATCAAGAAAATGAAAGAAAAGTGAAGAGAAGAAGGGAGAAAAGCAAGGCACTACAATCTGGAACCATCTAGCATAGGTCCAAGTTCAGTTTCCCAAGAGTATCACTGTATTTCAAAGGAGAACAGTAACTGATACCTAAAATGATAAATACCATAGTGGCACCACCTTGGCTACTTGCACTTCTCTGGTCTACATCTATTTTCCATTTGGTTCTCTAGACTTCTGGTGATTCCATGAGCTACCGGCTAGCTGTTCAATAGGTTTCTTTTGGGCTCAAATCAGTCAGATCAGGTTTTCGTTATTTCAACTAAGAACTCACACAAAGGTCAAGACCAAGAAGAAAGTTACACATCAGACACGGTGGCCACAGGTCCTGCACAAATAAGACTGAAAACCAAAAATGTGGCTCTAAGCCTCTTATATAGAGCAAAAGAAGAAATATTAGGAATTATGTAAGTGCTTCTTAAGTGGAGTACACATCAGAATCATCCAGGGAATTGCTTCAAAACATACATCCCCATGGTTCACAGAAGACGAAATACAATATCCCTTAAACCTGGCTCAACCTCACTTATAATGAGAGAAAAGATATTTACAATGACACGATCTTAGATACCACTTCTTACCTAACTATCAACAATCCAAAGCTTGATAACATATTTTGATAAAGCTATTGGGAAATAGGCGCTCTCTTAGATAGCTGGGAACAGGGAATGGTACAGACCCTATAGAGAGGAATATGGCAATAACTTGTGATACTACATGTGTTTACTCCCCAACTCGGCAATCTCATTCTAGGAATCCATCCTAACGAAACATGAATGATATTTGCATAAAGCTATTTAATGTAGCGCATTTTGTTATAGCAAAAGAGAAGAACCGTGATGTCCAACAACAGGAGACTAGTTGAATTAGCTTTGGTATATCTATTCAACAGAGTATTTACTGTGCAGCAACAAAAAGGTATATACCCTACTATGAAGCAAACTTTAGGATATTACTACTGTTAAATGAAGAAAAGTCAAGTGCAGAAAAGTACCTAAGAAGTGGCAGGTTGAGAGGAGATATATGAATACATATACTGTACATATCTGCTTATATTTTCAAAAACCAATGGGAAAATAAGCCAAAACTAATAAAAATGTTTACATACATTTTTAGACAATGGAGAGAGGTGGAAGGGATGGGATGGAGTAACCAGACCTCTTCAAATGTACCTTGATTTAACAATTTTAACTCCAGAGCTATATAAATGCTTTCTTTACATGCAATTAACAAAACTAAATAAAAATAAATGAAAGCAATAAACCTAACTGATTATCCAGTTGGTGATAAAACCAAATGGAAAATTACTTTAAGTTACTTTCAAATGTAGTATTCTGACTATACATCCTAAGGGTGGGAACTCACAAAGACATCTTAAACTGTAATGAGTGGGCCTGTTGTTTTTAGTAATTTCAATGTCGCCAATCTAGATGTCTAATGTTGTGTGTGTGTGTGTGTGTGCGCGCGCGCGTTAGGATAACACAGATATAATTATGTTACTGTCATTTGGAATTCAGATTTTTGGGCTAAGAGAAAAGAGATAGAAGTATAAAGTCAAATAAAGTAAAAATATCTTTTTTCTCCTTTTAGTGGAACATGGTATTTAGAGACTACGGCTATTCTGAATTTGAAGTATCAGCATGAACTTAGGATTTGTTTTTTGCTTTCTAAGAAAATAAACATTTCCTAGCTCTGGTCACTGAAACTCCTAGAAACAACTGACCTCACAGCAATAAGTACCATAGGAATTACAGTATCTTTCTTCTTACTCTGGCTTCAATCCCACCCCTCCTGAGGCAAATATAATTTCTAATGTTCTAAGCACAGAGCCACATACACATCCCTCCTTTTTTTATAACCACATGGTTACTATATACTATGTATACTACCCTATACCTTTCACTTAACAATATTATCTTAGAACCTGGCTCCTTTGCATACATATATTTATTTCATTGTCTAACTAGGATTCCATTGCTGTCTTTTGCTATTACGAACTTTCTCCCTTCCTTCCCCCACCCCTCCAATATATATCTTACCTCCAGGAATTTTTCTATCTTACAGATATTTCTATTGTTTATATATAATGAATGAATTATCTGAAGCCTCCTAACCAAGACTCTCCCAACTTCCGCAAATGTTCCTTATTCCTCTAATGCTTTCTGCTGCCAATCTAATTTGAGATGAATTCTGACTCCTCCCGTAAGAGTTAAAAGTGTTACCCTCTGTGAGTTCTCTTACTCTGTTCTCCTGTGTCTGCAGGCCATTTCAGATCCCAAGCTGACTAAAGACACCTTCCTCTAAGTTCTCACTGCATCCAGTTAATAGTCACTCTGCATGGTAATTTTCCATATAAAACAAACCTATAGTCTCAACACTATACAGTAAATTCCTGGAGAACTAGGGCCTTGTGTTTTCATACATGTAATTCCACTTATATATTTGCCAATGATTGGATGGGTGAACAGATGAAAAAGGCCTTTAGCATCCTTCTCCATCCTCATAACCATTTAAGGTCCAGTTCAAAGATGCTTATTCTAATACCCAAATTCTCCCACCAAAGAGGATATATCTTCTCTGCATCCAGCACAGGTTCAATAAATATTTACTGAATAAATAAAATACTTTAGAAAGTTTCTACCTATAAGGTCTGTTGCAACAAACATCTCACAGTATGAATCTAAAAGAAAAGATACTTGTGGAATAAGTTTGCTGAATTAGGTATTAAAAAAGTATCATCAGGGAATCACTATTTTAAGTTATTATGAAAATAACTTACCAGTTACCTGTAACTGTAACCTTCCACTGTGGTTATTACTAGTATCAGACCGTGGTGAAGCAGTGGCCATGTCCCAATATTCAGCTTAAACCTATTAAAAAGTTAATTTATTCATGTGTTAGACAAGAGTGTAACTTGCAATATGATTAAAACTGTTTGAATCAATTAAGAAACCAAACCTAATACAATATTTTCAACTCATCAAAGGACAAAGTCACAGCTGTCCTCCATTTAAAATTAAACCTTAGTATTAAAAGCATTCCAGAAGAATATGGCCAATAACCACATCTCGGTCAACTTGAACAAAATAAATGATACTAAGAATCCAGCATTATGTGTTGATTTATTTATTTTTTTATTATGTTCAGTTAGCCACTGTACAGTACATCATTAGTTTTTGATGTAGTGCTCAACGATTCATTAGTTGCATATAACACCCAGTGCTCATCACAACATGTGCCCTCCTTAATACCCATCACCCGGCCAAACCAACCCCCACCCCCCCTATGTGCTGATTTATAAATAAATGCACAATTTTTATATGTTATATCATATACTTTATTTATTTACTTGCTAGCTTACTTATCTGAACCACCTAAGTAAATTGCCCCTTCATCTTTTAATACTTTAGCGTGTATTTCCTAATAAAAATACTCTCTTAAAGAACAACAGAACAATGATCAAACCCAGGAATTTAACTAGTACATTACTATTCTCTATTATATAGCCCACATTCTGTAATGTCTTCAACTGTTCCAAGCAAGGCATTTTATCATAACTTTTTCACCACAGTACTTAGTTCAGATTTATATAGCATTAGTTACCATGTCCCCAGTAAATTTTACATGTTTCTTTTTATAGATAATTTTTTGCATGTTCTGCTCCATTCCTCCACTTCAATTTTTACTTTTTAAATCAAATACAAAGTTGAGCTACTTTGGCTTTCTGCAGAAGAAAATATTTAAGGCCAAACTTCTATCCACCCTTAACCTACTGAACGATGAAGTAGAACATTCTGGTCAAGATTGAGAAATACTAATGAATATAATGTTTATCTTTTTTTCCCCTATTTGTACTATTTTCTATGCTCTATTTAGATCCCTCGCCTAAATTCAGGAATCTAATACTCTAAAATCGTTATACTCTCTTATTTGTAGTTGCATATATTATGTGCCTGTATATATGCATACATGTGTATAAAAAGATAAGATAAACAGTTGCGTACTATTTGGCTAATTCTAGTTAATATATATTCAGATTGTGAGATCTCATTCAGGCCAATGCCATCATCCTGCAGATGAGAAAACTGGTTCAAGGATTACATCACTTGCAAGTACATCAGCTGTCATATGCCTATGAGAAAACCAATGGGAATAGAAGCTTTAGATAACCAATGGACATTGAAGAAAATCAATGGAAATTAAAGGTTTTCAATTTCAAGCAGCTGGTATACTAAATATTTTGAAAGGTCCTCCCGCTTCAGTATAAAAGATCCTGGATAAATTAAAACCAGTGTAGTTTTCGAACATTGCTATGTTCTAAAGAAGTGTAAAATTATCAAGCTTACAGCCACCCCACATCATAGTAGCAAAAAAAAAATTTTTAACTGAATTGAAATAGGACAGTGAGTGGTAGTAAGCAAAAAAAAAAAATTTAAATTGAGAGTATTGTCCTGGAGGTACATGCTGATAGTAGCACTGAGATCAAGAAATAAAGCATCGTGCCTCCTTCAAGGTAAGGAAGCTGAGACTCCACAAGAAGTGAAAGCCCAAATCAGCTGTAACCTGTAACACAGAAGAAGCATATATACACACTTGCAGGAAAGCACCACATTTCAAGCCACTGGGATTACCCAATATAACAAGCAACCAATTATGAGCCTACGGTTAAAAAAAAAAAATCAAACTTATAAGAAAACAAGCCACCACAACTGAGCAGAAACAAAAAATAATAGTTTCTGACCCTACATGGATTTTACATATTATGAAGTATAAACATTTAAAAATTTAGTTTTAGCAATAAAAAACATGGTCAAGCTAAAAGAAAAATGGCAGTGCATATTTGAAAAAGAGTCAGAATTTAACTCTTTTTTAAAAAAAAGATTTTATGTATTTATTTGAAAGAAAGAGAGCATGAGCATAGGGGAGGGGAAGAGAGAGAAGCAGACTCCTTCCCGACCCTCATCAGGGAGCCTGATGTGGGATTCGATCCCAGAACCCTGGGATCATGACCTCAGCTGAAGGCAGATGCTTAACCGACTGCATCACCCAGGTGCCCGTTTTAACTCTTTATTTTAGAATAGTTTCAGATTTACATAAAAGTTGTGAAGATAACAGAGTTATCATATACTCATATAGCTTTTCCTACAATTCTAAGAAATACAGCATATATATGGATGTATATATGCACACATACGTGTGTGTGTATATATATATACACATATACATCCATATATATATATATATGTGTGTGTGTGTGTGTGTGTATAAATAAGAAAGAGGTGGGATAAACAAAGACATTCACAGGTGGCCACAGAGCAGTGAAACTACAGAACACCGAAAAAAGACCATGATAAAAAGCAGCCAGAGAAAAGAGACTACATACAAAACAAGAGAATAATGTGACAGTTAAATTCTTAACAGCAACAATGAAGGCATGGAAGGCAGAGAACAAACTTATCTACAAAGAACTGAGACAAAAATTACTCAACCATCAAAACTTACTCTGGGGAATATGGAAGGCATTAAGACATTGCCAGAAAAACCAACAGAGTTTATCAACAGTAGACCTTTAAGAAAATCTGAAGAATGTGTTTCATAAAAGAATAAAATTACCACAGAAGGATGCTCTCTAAGAGGCAAGAAGGGAAAGATGAGTAGAAGCTGGTAAGCATACAAGTAAATCTAAATAAATATTGTCTGAATAAAATAGCAACATCTTATTATGGCATTTAAACAAAACCGTATAAACCATTAATACATGGAACAAAGGAACAGAAGCATATAGGGGATGGGCAGGGCAGGCAAGAAAAGGATAGGAGTTAACTGTGTAAATACTTGAATTGTTCAGCAGAGGGATTATAATCTGGTTTAATTTTGACTGTACTGCATTTCCAGCAGAATTTCAAGGGTAATCATAAAATAATAGAAATAGAGTATAATTTCCAAGCTAGTGGAGTAGAAAAGAGTCTTAAAAAACCAAAAACTCAAATCAATCCAAAAAGTCTAGACAGAAAAAAAAGAATAACCAAAACTATCAGAAAACACAAAGTAAGAAAGTCCGAACATAGAAATAATCACAACAAATACATATGGATAAATTCAAAAGATAAGAGATACTTACCAAGTAAAGATACTGATAAGATGAAAGCAAAATATGGAAAAGAACATACTGGACAAATATAAACAATATATAAGCAAATATAAACAGAAAGCTGGGATTAGTGATAAGAGCAGACAAACAGCATTATTAAGGAGAACTAAGAAAATGATACAAGGTGCAAATAAGTAAGTAGGCCTAAAACTGTAAATCTGCATGCTTAAAAAAAATGCTCCCCAGCATAGTGACCTCAGCAAAAAAGATGGGGAAGACTATCTCCCTAACAGACTTCCTGGCTGAGGATGGCAGCACTGGTGGGGGAAGCATGTCTGTCCCCAAACCAGTAAGCTGGACTGATCTGGAAGATGTTTCAACCAGTGGCACAGTAATGATGACAGCATGTATAAGGAACCACCAACTAACCACTGCTCCACAGGCCCCCTTGACAACCTAGTATCAACCAGAGCCATCTTCTCAAATTGCTACTCTACGCCACTTCTCTAGGAAACACAATTTGTGATGTGACAGAAGTCTCCATTAAGGAATTCTTTAGAGGATTAAATATCCGTGCACTGCATTTACCATTTGAACCCAGCAAGCCAGAGAGGTTGAAAGGTTTTGATCGCATGGAGTTTGAGAACCTGCCTTCCTTGCTCGGTGCCCTAAGCCTCAATGAAGAGTCTGGTTAACAAAATTCCAATGGACTCTCCTGATCAAGCTCAAGATAAAGACAAGGATGCTCATTCTTTTGACTGCGCAAGAAATCAGGATTCTCACAAAACATCCAAACAGACAGCCTGGATGACTATCTACCTAGAAGAGGTGATGAGAGCTTTGTAGGCAAACATCATAATCATTATGGAGGCAAGGATTGCTATGATGACTAACACAGCAGAGGCTATGATTGAGGCTATGACTCCAGGATTAAACAGCAGCAGAAGTATATGTGTTAGTGGGTACAATAGGGATGATGACTACGGAGGAAGTGGGACCACCCGGAAGACCAATATGATAGACATGATGTTCAGTTGAGGAGCTCCAAAGACGATTATTCTGGGGATGATTACAGATATGATAACAGAGGTCCCTCCCAAAGAACCAAACTGAATCTAAAACTTCAGAGTACTCCTAAGGAAGATGACTCCTTGGCTGGCACCTCCCAGTCTAGTCAAGCAGCTTCTATGTTTGGAGCGGCAAGGGCTACTGACCCAGCTATAAGACAACAAGAAGTAGAAAAGCAGCTACAGAAGGAACAGGAGAAATCGAAGCATCAGCGAGATGAACCCGAACTAGAATGACAGCCTCAGAAGAGACATCCGAAGTGGCAAAGTGAAAAAACTCAGGAACAAGAATGGTCAAGGACAGGAAGTTTCTCATCTCAAACTGGTCTCAGCCGCATCAGAAGTCAGAGCAGGATGCGTAAAGGAGAGAAACTGAGAAATCTGGAAAAAGAAATACTCAGTACAGCAGAAGACCATCACTCTCCAACTTCTAATCTTCCCAAACCTAAACAGCTGCTAAAGGTAATGCTGTCCCCTCCATTAAAAGTGGATGCTTGGGTGAAGTGAAATGTTAATTCTTATGCTTAATTTCAGAGCTCAAACAGAACAGCAATCTCCTACAAGGGATGGGGGGAAAGTAGCTCCAGCTCAACCATCTCAGGAAGGATCAACCTGGAAAGATAAAAATAAACTAGATGGGGTGAGTGTCCAAAAAGGTAGAAGTGGGAAGTCCAGCATGGCCCAAGATATGAAGGGAACAAAGACAAATGGAAGGAGTCTGAAAGGAAACATGGCAAAAAGGATCAAAATTCCAAATCTGGGGGCACCTGGGTGGCTCAGTCAGTTAAGTGTCTGGATTTCATGGTCGTGAGTTTGAGCCCTGTGTTGGGCTCCACACTAGGCTTGGAGCCTACTTAAAAAAAAAAAAAAAGTCCAAATCTGCCCCTGAGCCAAAGACACCTGAAGAATCCAGCCTGTAAGTTCAGTACTGTAAGTATGCCACTCTCCCAGCTGATGGGTAAGATTAAATTGAGGGGGATGATCATACAGGATAGACCTCCGCATCCTGTACTTTTTCCTACTCTCTCGCTACCCTGAAACATTCCTGAGCAAATCAAATATCTATCCAGACAGGACAAAATATCCAAACTCACCATCTCTTGGTGAGGGGAAAAAAGCCTCAAAGGATTTTTAGAATTACAGGAAGAAATTTACAAAGTGGCATTGCTGTGGGTGATTTCAACACACTCTAATTTTTCATAGGTCAAATAGATCAAAAAATAAAAATAAAAATAAAATGATGAACAAGCAGGACTTGTTCATCAGAACCTTATACCCAAATATTAGAAAATAAGCATTCTTCTCAAGCATAAATGAAGCATATAGAAAACCAATACATACTGGGACATAATGAAAATCTCACTGTATTTCAAAGAATATGTATAATGCTGTTCCCAGGCGCTGACCATATACAATTAAGTAAAAAAAACAAAAATAAAAATAGGGGGCACCTAGGTGGCTCAGTTGGTTAAGGGTATGCCTTTGGCTCAGGTCATGATACCGGGGTCCTGGGATTGAACCCTGCATCGGGCTCCCTGCTCAGTGGGGAGTCTGGTTTTCTGTCTCCCTCTGACCCTCCCCCCTTCTTGTGTGCACATGTGCTTGCTCTCCCTCTCTCTAATAAATAAAATCTTAAAAAATTAATAATGGAAGATGAATTTTTAAAACACAAATAGAAAAAAGACTTCTAAATATTTCATGAATCAGAAGAAACCATGCTGAAAAGTTTTTAAAAAAATATTAATAACTGAATGATAACGAAGGTACCATATAAAAATTTGTGGGATACAACAAAGTTAACTTAGACGCAAATCTATAGCCTTAAAGACTTATACTAGGAAAAGAAGAAACGCTGAAAATTAGTAAGTTAACAGGCTAATTTGTTAAGCTAGAAAGAAATTAACAGAGTAAACCCTATAAAGTACAGAATAAGAAAGAAAAGAAACTAATGAAGTAGAAGAAAGGAAAGGAAACAAAGGATTAACAAAGGGGAGCCTGGGTGGCTGTTGGTTGAGCATCCAACTCTTGATTACAGCTCGGGTCGTGATCTTGGAGTCGTAGTATTGAGCCCTGCGTTGGGCTCTGTGCTCAGCACAGAGTCTGCTTAGGGTTCTCTCTCTCTCTCCCCCTCTGCCCCTCCCCCTGCTCACACACATGCTCGCTCTCTCTCTCTGAAATAAAAATTAAAAAAAAAAAAAGATTAACAAAGTTAGAATTCTTAGAAAACACAAAAACAAACGCCTGGCAAGACTGATGAAGGGTAAATAAAACAAAACAAAATAGGGAGTCCCAAAAGAGACCGAGGTATGTAAGGACATCCTCATGTAACAGATATAACAATGCAGATCTAAGGAATAAGAGGGACAACTAAATAGTACTGAAAGTACCAATATGGAAAAATTAAATTGGATCCTCACATCATATACAAAATCAATTCAAGATGGATTAGTGATGTACATATGAAAGACAAACTTTAAAATTTTTAGAAGAAATTAGAGCAGAAAACTACTGTTTTTGTGCCCTGCCAGAAAAGGATTTCTTAAACATGCATACCAACCAAAAAAGAAAAGTGTGACTTTTTGACTATGTGGAAACCAAGAACTTCTGTTTATCATAAAACATAATAAAGCAAATTAAAAAGATAAGCTACAAACTGGAAGATATTTACAAAACACAAAGCTGATTAAAGATTAGTATTTAAACTATATGAGAACTTCTACAAAAAACAGGATAAAAATACAAGTAGACAAATAAGCAAAAAACTTGAACATGAATTTTGTAGAACAAGGAAACTTTTAAAGCCAATTAGTAAATGAAAAGATGCAGAATCTCATTATTCATCAGTGAAATACAACTTAAGACCACCTAAGATGTTATTTTTAGACTCACTAGAAAAATAAATAAACTCACTAGAACGATAAAAACTAGAAATGTTGACAGTACCGAATAATGCCCCCTCCCCCCAAAAAAGTAAAGAAGGTGGTGGCTCTTATAGACTGCTACTAGGTGTTTAAATTGGTAAAATCCTCCTGGTAGGTGTTAATATTGGTACAATTGCTGGGAAACAATTTGGCATTATCACATAAAGTTAAAAATCTGCATGTCCTTCAATAGCAACTCTAGGTACATAGTATAGAAAATGTTTGTACTTGTGTGCCAAAGGTAAGCATACTAAAAAATAACAAAAAAAAGGAAAAATACTCAAATGTCCACTGGCAGAAAAATGGTTAAATGAATTAGGCTAACTCACACAATGGAACATTATATAGCAGTGAGAATGAATGAAGTATAGCTACAAGCAGCAACACGAATGGGTCTTAGAAACATAATAGTGAATGAAAAAAAAATACAAATGGAGTACTATTATAATCTTCTCACTCAGTCCCACCTCTAAGATTTAACATTCTACACTGAAGTCATCAAGAAATGTTTCCAACTCTTAAACACAAAGAAGAAAGAAATGAATTCTTTTGGCAGTTATCATGACCTCATCGTTTCCTACGCATTTCCTTGGAAAATACCACAATTCCATGATTGAGAAAGAAATTCAGAAACACGGAGACACTGTGGATCCTGAGTCTCAAATGCTTATACAATCAACAAACAATTGAGTGAAGCCCACTGAAGAAATGCTGCGGTTCAAAGGGCAATCAAATAACAAACTTTCACTCTTCCAAGGAGTACACTGTGAAACTAATTGGAAGATTTCTGCACAAACTAAGAAAACTAGTGTATGGAAATACTTCTGCTATATTTCTATGCTCTGGATAAAGCATTTTATTTTGTATGTGGCGCAATAACCACACAGTCCAAAAATAAGTCTCCACCACTATTTTGTTATAAATTTGCACACTGAAATTTTTCTTTGTATTCTTTTATGATACTTGAATGTTTTCTTTGGAATGTATAAAGATTTGTAAAATAGGTTTTCCTGATAATAAGATACCATTTGTGCAAAGTTTACAAAGGCTATAAACAACAATTATTAAACTCAAAACAAAAAAATACATTGTGGTATTATCATTTAAAAAAGAGGAGATAAAAAAATTCAGATTAGCAGTTACTTCAGGGGTTGGGGAAAGACAGGAACATGCGGTTACAGAGTTGCTCACAGGTAGCTTTTCAACTGTATTGGTACTGACCTAGTTTCTAAGTGGTTGGTTCCCAAATGTTTCTTTTTATTATTAACTTCCATATGTTACACATAATCAGGCATGTTCAAATTACAGAATTATTTAAAAATTTCAAGAGTGCATGGAAGGTAAGGAAGTAGATAAAGTGCAGATCACTAATTCATCAAGTGTGATGTTAAGGCAGTAAGCCTACAGCCTGTGTAGGAAAAGAAGGAAAGGACATAGCTTTCACACAGATGATGTGATTAGTCTTCCAAGAAAAAGACAATGCTTCCTCTGAACAATGTATGAGGGATCTAAGGAAAGGTAAAGATATTAATTCATTGGGAGGTAGATGAAAAGAAAATTGAGGAACTCTATTAGTCAATTAGAAAGGTAACTGCTGAGAATAAAGAAGATAAATAGTCACAGGATTTGTTATTTTGAGTACATGCTTCTGATAATCAGTAACTGCAAATTTAAACTGCAAAACATGACAGAGATGGTTCAAAAATGGCACCTTTTGGGGCGCCTGGGTGGCACAGCGGTTAAGCGTCTGCCTTCGGCTCAGGGCGTGATCCTGGCGTTATGGGATCGAGCCCCACATCAGGCTCCTCCGCTATGAGCCTGCTTCTTCCTCTCCCACTCCCCCTGCTTGTGTTCCCTCTCTCGCTGGCTGTCTCTATCTCTGTCGAATAAATAAATAAAATCTTTAAAAAAAAAAAAATGGCACCTTTTGCCCTAAAAGGGAAGGAACAGAGCAAATAAAATAATCAAATCCAATATACAATTAATTCCCACACTTCATTTAATAACAAAGTTGTGTGACACTTAAAATACAATGTACTGCTATATATATATTCTTTAATCTGGCATTACAATAACACTGTATGAGTAAGTGGGTACTATTCTCATCTTACAGATGAGGACACTGTGCCTCAAAAGTGTTAAAAGTCTACAGTCATATTTTTTATGACAATGTAGGTCTAGAGAGGTATAATTAACTATCAATATATGGAGTTTGAGTGCTAAATATAGTCTTAGTTAAAAAAGAAGTTGCTCATCACTTACTATGTACCAGGAACTGTGCTAGACACTGGGCATATAAAGATGAGTAAGACACGATTCCTTCTTTCAAGGAGCTCATAGTCTAGTCAGGAGAAAAACCTGTAAACAAATAAATGGCTTTCAGTTTTACAGTTACTAAAGCAGATGCAAAATGTAAAGTAGTACATCTGGGGCACACAAGAAAAAGTGGATAAACCAAACTACAGGAATCAGGAAAGGGTTCACAGAAGATAACCAATCGTTGAATGAACTGTGTCTTGATGCATAATTCTTTAAGAGAAAACTACAGAAAGCATGGAGCATTCAGAGAGCTACTGGAATGGCTGGAAAATGGAAAGTAAGGATAGCGTCAAGTGATAAGGCTAACAGAGTAATCTAAATTGTAGAAGATCCTATGGAATAATAGTTTGGCCTTCAAAATATACCAAACATAGTAGTTTAAAGTTTATCGTAAAGGTAACTGATAGACACCAATGGGTTTCAATAATGAGAATCACATTTGAGAGGAGTAACTTTAGCAGCAGTGGGGTTAGATTTAAAATATTGAGTTTATCTGAACCACAGCAGGTAATGCGAGGGGAGAACACTCAGGAAATATATGGTTTTGGGACAGCTGAGGGTTAGAAAGGATTCTGAACAACTAAAATTTCCTACTTCACTATCTGGGTGGATGAAGTTGCCATAACCAGGATAGGGAGCAGAAGAGGAGCAAATTGTAGAGACAATACAGTACAAAGTTTAAGAGCTAACTGCTCAGTCATACTATTTTGATTTCATCTCCTATTCTACCACTTAACAGCTGTGTGACCAATTATGGCAAAAGGAAAAAACAAAGTCTGAATTTTAACAAACTTTTGAGCAAATTAGTTATTCATCAAAATGAATTTAGGTCATAAACTATGCCCAGGGGATATGCCCAGTTATATATAAGCTGATTTTGTCCAGCTCAAGCCTTTAAAAATGCCACAGAATTGTATAAAAGTTATTACTCAACTGCAAAGAATAGAGTCCTGAATGTAGATAATTACGCTTCCAGTCCTCCCAGGTGATAGGCCTACTGAATCCCCACTTAGAAGATGCATCTTAATTGCCTGCTTACTTCGAGATGGGTTTTTTTTTTAAAGACTTTATTTATTTGTCAGAGAAAGAGAGAGAGACAGAGCGCGCGCGCACACACACACACAGGGGAAGTGGCAGGCGGAGGGAAAGCAGGCTCCCCACTGAGCAAGGAGAAGGATGTGGGACTTGATCCCAGGACCCCAGGATCATGACCTAAGCCAAAGGCAAATGCTTAACCAACTGAGCCACCCAGGCCACAACAGCTTTCTTAAGTAAAGACTTTTACTTTCAGAAGCAATATTAAGAAAAAAGAACAACAAACCTGATCCATTTTGCATGCTTTGCATAGGATCAAGACTTGGAAAAGCCCAAAAACTACTGTCACGTATCTATCTGCCTGGATCAATTTCACACTTAACTGACTGCCTGTCTGTAAAGTGGGCATGGCAAGGACACAAAAAAGGTGGAAGACAAAGTCCCAACTTCAATACTTATTGTCTTCAAAACTAGACTATTAATACATAGTAAACATTTCAGTAACAAGACAGGACTGTACATAACCAGGTACTAGAGATGTTTCATCTAATGAATGTGGAACATGGAACATTAGAAAGCCTGCATTTAAGCAAAGCTATTATATCGACTGCACAAAATTTAAAACTTAATGGAAGTGGCCAATATAGAGTAGAAAAAAACAGCTTTCCTGCCCCTAAAATATCCAAGATTTAGCAACTCTAAAGCAGAAAATAAGTATTTCATAAAAGCATAGACTACAAAATAGGCGATTTAATTTGAATAATACAGGAATGTTATTTCTATATAGAGATCATTTATAAAAAGATACTGTTGATCATTTTAATTCATTTATAAAATGGGAGAGAGTAAACGAGAGGGTGACTAACTCATACTGATTTGCCAGAACCATCCACGTTTTAGTTCTGCTCCCAGAGAAACCTCTCACTTCGGGGCACACCGGGGTTTTGGTAACGTTAGTAAACAGTATAATGGCTCTAACTGTGTAGGCAGCTTTTTTAATGTATCTCTGAGATTTTTCTTACGGAATCCTGTTATAACAATAAAGCATAATCCTGTTAAATTTTAGGTTTCTGAATGACCTAAATATTCAGAAAGGAAAAATCAACCTTACAGGGACTACAACTCATCATCAGGCTTCAATATCACACCACTGGGACTACATGTTGGGGGAAGGGAAAAGGAAGGAGCAAGAAGTTTTCTCAATACCTAGTGTCTTTTACCCCTCAGAATTGCTTACTTTTACCAAACTCCAAATAATCACCTCTGTGGTCTCCTAAGGATCCAAAGGCATTTCCAACTTCCTGAATAGCTTCTTAATATTCAGGCCCACTGTTTTTCCCCCACACCACACCATCATCCTTACTCTTGTCTCTGCATGTGTGCCAACAAATCCATGGCTTTGTAACCCACTGGCCAATCACATTCCCTGACCAGCAGCGCTGACCCCAAAGTTCTACCACCGCACGTTCCCTTTATAATCTGTCCACTTAACTCAGGGTCTCCAGTCCCACCAGCTCTTCTTTGTCCTACCAGCACCTAGTGGCAATATCATCACTACTCTATGTTTTCACAGCACTTCGCAGTTTCAAAATTTCACATACATTTCTGTTTGGGAGAGAAGCTAGCTGATTTCTTATGTTTACCTGTCCACATTGACCTAAGTATCACTGATTAATCCTCTTAAAAGCAAAACGCAGGAACATCACCCTCCTGATTTTTACAAGTGCCACTGGATCAAAAAAAAATAATAATAACACTTTTAAACTCTGTCATTCCAGTGACTTATAAAGCACTTGCATTATGTACCAGACAAAGGACAAATAAAGATGGGCATCTACAGGTACTCTAACTTCTGACTATGGTTTGGGTATCTATCTTAATCTAAAAATGCCTATCTAATCACAGGTTCTAATAAACTCACCTTTCCTCCATCTTTCTGTACTTTCGGTCAATTTTAAAGTTCCTTTTAGTGACCTATACTACAACACTTCACAGAAGGAGCACAGGAAGTTTTTTTTTTTTTTAATGAAAAAAAAGTATTTATCTTCAAAATGCCAAGTTTCCTAAATCACTATCTCCAACTCTTATTATTTATCTCCACTCAATTTCAGATTTTCAACCAGAGGAGGTAAATACATTAATTCTCTCCAAACCTTTTGGTTCTGTTTTCACTCATCCTCCAATTTTTACCTCTACTTTTCCAGCAACACAAATCTAGACCTCTTTTCTTGACTTTTTTCTTCCAGATATATTTCACATCTCCCCTTTTATAAATTCACTCTCCCTATATTTAAATCTCACTTTCTTGTATACAGTGAGTTTATATTCAACTGTATCTTTTAAGTATTATTCCTCTCAATTACACAGAAAATCTGCTTTACCATAGAATGATCTGAAAATTTTCCTCTCATTAATGTTATCTGCTGCCACTTAAAACAAGCAAAAATAAATAAAAATCTTACACTGAAATACATCATACACATCACAATTTTAATTTCCTGATAAGCACTGAATCTTGATAGATCTATAGATTCCCTTTTTATTGCCAATTTTAACTGTTTCCAAACTATGTGAACTCCTTGCTCTCAAAATTACTCTATGACCAACTATTTCTTACCCTTCCTCAAAATCAACATTCACACTGTTACTGTATATCCTTACTGAGATAGTCAAAAGCCTTGCTGAATTTAACCTGTGCCTCCTTACATTACCATGGCACACACCCTAATGAACTGCTGTCCATTAAATTCCTGCATTTACTTCCTCATTGCTCTTCACATAAAATTCACTCTGTTGACAAGAAATCATGTCCAATAGCTAGTCAAGATACTTAACTCAATTCTCTTTCTCATTCTAGTTAGCTCTAATCAAGTTACTTCTTGATTCTGGTTACTTCAAATTCCATCTGCTTCCTTGCCTTCAAATCAGCTTTGCATCACACCCAGCAAGACTCCAGTCACAGCACAAATATGATCACAGTAACTTAACTTGCTTTTCTTATCAAGGTGCTTGCCCTCAGTTGATGAGAAATAGTTACAAAATAGCTACCTATCCAAAGCAAAACTAACCACCCATCCTTTCAAACAAAATGTGTTTCTTACAAACTTCCAGCCAGCAAAACTTCTAGGGTCTGCTGGTCTACACAGAAGGTAAATTCCCTCCAAAAAAGGTAATTATTAATAATAGAATTTGGACAGTAGACTAGAGGCTCAACCAGCAATAACGATGACACACGGAAATAAAGTCCAGTCCAGAGGATCAAATAGCAAAGATATTTATATTTTGAGCTGACACAAGTGCTGGTTTTGCTCTTTTCCAAGTCAGAACTTAACAATTAAAAAGAAAAAAAATTACACTTGCTGCAAACTTAATATAAGACTCTAAACATCTAGTAACACAAGTCAAGCCCTGTCAACAACTAAACTGTCACTTATAGAAGCCTTTCAGTCTGTTTGGTGGTCCAATTATTTCTAATGAGGTACGGGAAGTAACAAACTATTGAAAATAATAAACTATCATTTACCAAAGTCTAGTTTGAATTTGGGTTTGAATTTCTACTCCCACATTTACTAAGAGGCAGCATAATAGTGGTTAAGAGCATAAATTCTGCAGCCAGACTGCCCAGATGCAAATCCTGGCTCCACCTGACTACTGTATTCAACTTTTGGCAAGCTTCTTTACTTCACACTGCCTCAGTTTTTAAATCTATAAAATGAAAAAGTACCTACCTTATGAGTTAATGAGTTAATACTGACAAAGTGCTAAGAAAAGTACCTAGCACACAATAAACAAACTATATATTGGGCATTTCTTTTAACTATTTTTCTGAATTAAGTCATTTGGCATATATATACCAGACACGTTTTCAGGTAATGTGTTAAACAGTAGGAATACAAAAATCATCTGAGATATGCTCTTTGCCCTCAGTGAGTTTATAATTTAGCAGTGGAAACAGACAAGGAAAAATCAGCAGCTTTAAGCTCACTGACAGGGTTGTGCAGAGTACTACAGAAATACAAAAGAGGAGCACCTAAATCAAATTTGGTGGGAAGAGATGAAGAAATGTCAAGAAACGCTCTGAGAGGGGCACCTGGGTGGCACAGCGGTTAAGCGTCTGCCTTGCTGTTATGGGATCGAGCCCCACATCAGGCTCCTCCACTCTGAGCCTGCTTCTTCCTCTCCCACTCCCCCTGCTTGTGTTCCCTCTCTCGCTGGCTGTCTCTATCTCTGTCAAATAAATAAATAAAATCTTAAAAAAAAAAAAAAAAAGAAAAGCTCTGAGAGATGATAACAGTAAGACAGGTAAAAAGAGAAAACTGTCCACTGGACAATATGGATGCCAGCAGGCCCTTAGAAAGGGCAATTTTAGTAAGAGTGGTAGGACCAAAAACCAATGGCTTAAGAAACCTCTGTTTAGATGTTTGACTGTAAAGGAAAAGACAGAGACTTAAAGGGAGGTATTCCTAGGTTTGTTTTTGATGGAAGAGACTTGAACATATTTTCAGACAGGAATAAGCTGAAGTCATAGAAGAAATGATGATTACTAAGACAAGATCTCTGAGAAGGCAGGGTTAGTTGAGATTTAACAGAGGTATAGACATAAACAGCCCACGCTGAGGCTAGAAAGAGAAAAGAAATGGGTGAGAATGCAGATATCTTAAGTGTCTGAGAAAACGTTTAGGAGGTTTTACCTACCAACTCAAAGGAAGCAACCTTTGAGACACTGGGAATACAATGGTCAATAAAAATAGACAACATTACCTGTTTCAACAGGTAGCAATATGGCTAGGTAAGGAATCTGAGACAAAAAGAGCAGAGACTTGGGTCCAGGGGAGTAGCAATAACAATCCTTACAGACGTGAATTTTTTTCCACTTCATTTTTAATAGTTCATGTTTAGAAGCAATGACACTAGTCCCACATCGGGCTCCTTGCTTTGCAGGGAGCTTGCTTCTCCCTCGGCCTACTGCTCCCCCGCTTGTGCTTGCACACTCGTTCTGACAAATAAATAAATACTCTTAAAAAAAAAAACCAAAACAAAAACCCCAAAGCAATGACACTAATTGGTAGAGCGTTTAGAGCATAGGTTCCAGGAGAGAAAAAGACATACTCTAGCTACTATCAAACTACTCCCGGTTATTCAAATGCATCATGTATACATACACTCTCTACCACCTTCATTCATTAAAATTCAGTTAGAGAAAATAAGATAATTGGTATTCTCCAGAAAAGCTCTTTACCCAAAGCTCACTAATGACACATTTTCTAATCCACTACCAGTTTTCCCCAACCTGGCTGCACGTCAGAATCATCTGGGGAACTCTGCTGGGGGACTCGAGGTGATTGTCACAGAAACATTTAAGTACTCTCAACCCCAATCTACCTAATTTCTAATCATGATTCAGCTCACGTGTCATCTCTTCAATTTTTGACTAGTTAGCTGCTACATGTTCCACAGCACTGTAACCATGTTTATTTATCTCCCTTATTACACAGTAAATTTCTTTATTACAACTCATCTTTATAATTCCAGCCCCTAATGCTCAGCCCTTACTTACTAAACACTCAATAAATGTATGTTCAATGAAGATTCACAATTAATAAAACATTAACCCTGTAGAATTGGTTAGGGTGGTTAGGTAAAAAAAAAAAAAAAAAAAAAAAAATACCACATAGCACAGAACTAAAACTTTAAAATATTGTAAAGAAAATCCTGTAAGATCCTATAAACCACCTATACCCGTTCCATCTTTACCTACTAATTTTGGGCTCCGAGTCCATGTCCACCTTACCAATGTGATTTCATTGCCACAGCTCACAGTAACAGCACAATACAAAAATATCCAATACAAAAGTAAAGCATAAATGTTATCTAAAATGCTCATTTGACTTATTAAATACTTAAACATCCAAAAGTATATAAACAAGAAAAAGCTCAAGTTTCAAGTTTAAACTTGAAAACTTCTAGCCCTAATTAAATATTCAAAATAATTCAGAAGTCATATGCTAATGTCCAATTTTCCCACAGAAATGTTATAAATGACTAAGCCATAAACGCCTACCAGACCCATAATAGCTGAATCACTTGTACTGTACAAGGAAATCTATTGCTCCACAGAGATGTTTCTGAGCTTCACACACACTTATTTGTGTGCATATGCACTGTTACTGCAAAAATCAAAGCAAAATTCCAAAATAAATTTCTGACACTGAGAAAAAGTCCCGAGAGCATTCTGCATGGTGCCTGGCACACAGTAAATACTCAAAAAATTATAGCTATTTTTATCCAGAATCCTTGATTTCTACCTTTTGTGTTCCTCAAAACAGCTTTATTTTTCTAGACTGTAAATTCCAAGAATGCAGGACAAATCTTCACCATTGTATCTACCCTGCCTACCAAAAAGCCTGGCACACAGGAGTGTTTAATACTTGCTTGCTAATGAAGGTTAATTAGTATCAACCAAATCTCAAAAACAACTGCATAACCCCAGGCTTAAAACCAAATAGCCTTATTTAGTTTTTAGGTGCTCTTTTAAATGAACTACTGTACTTCTCGAATTGACTTTTTTTTCCCTTTAACATTTTGTCAAAATGAAAAAAAAGTGTAAAAAATTCATGTAGAAAATACTCCTCTAAGAGTCACCAGCTTAGAAAACACTGCTCAAGGCAACAGTCTCACTAAATGGCACAGTGAGACAGGGCATCTGAATTTCTCTGGGCTTTGGTAATCCTATTAAATGATAGAGCACAGAACATATTGAGATTTTCTAGCTCACAAATGTTTGTCTAAAAACACTGCATATTTCATGAAAACATATAAGAGTAGCAATCAACTATAATCTTTGCACCAACCCAACCCACAACTGTTTTCATTTTTATAGTATTATTTTCCTCCAATAAGCTTTTTTTTTTTACAAAGTTGCAATTCAAGTATATAAATCATTTGTTTTCTACTCCCCTCCCCCATTTACAGTAAGAATTGCCTATTATAAATTTGACTGAACCCTTGGACAACATCAGAGAAAGCTTACAGTTGTAAAAACAGTGGTAAAAAACGTGTTGCCACTTTTCTAGAAGGCCACAAGATGGGGATATTGCTCCACAAAATGTATCTTTAAAAAATAGATAACTTACATTATACCAACTTCCCCCAAAATGAAATGAACAGTTTACCTCTACTGGAAGTAAGGTATATAAAAAATGTTTGTACTTTGTTTACTAGAAAACATTAATGAGGACAAAAACCTATTCATGAAATTTAGCAGCAATTATTCTAATTAAGCTAAACAGTTATATGGTCCTTAAAAACAAAAGAAAAACACAGGACTTTGGCACTATTACTGTATCTTTTATCATACCAATCCTTCCTTCTCTCCTTGCTCCATCCTCTTCCTCCTCAGGTCATAATAAAAAAGTGAAACACATTTTTGCCTATGCATTGACTAACTTCATTTTTCGTAATTATTCTTAATTCTGGGAGATGGTTCTTATTTTTCTGTTTTAAAAGAATTGACACTAAGATTTATTTACATCAACAAAGGAAAACTACACCAAAATGATATCAGTAATGAGAATGATAGTGTATTTTCTAATTTGCTATAATTTCTCAGTTTCTTATAATATGCACTATTATGTTTACAATAGCAAAATACCAAAACTTTTCAAGCAAAACATTTTTGTATTTGATAATTTTTCCCCACGCCTTAGTGGATATCAAATTTCCCACTCCTGTGCTGCATTACTCAATTAACAAAATTCAAATAACACCAAGCATCTTAAAACTTAGGTTCCAAACTTACAGAATCCACTTAACAGTAATAAAAAGAGCTGTGTAAACACTTCCTAAGCAGAAGTCTAAGATGACAGAGTATAACTACCTGGGGCCATCAGCACTACATGAGGTGTCTAAGTGACACAGAAACATAGCCAGTCTTAAACCTGGAATCTGAATCAGATCTCTGACTCTAAAACTAGTAAGAATACCATGACCATCTATTGGACTCCTATTATTTATCAGTCACATTACACAAAAAACCCATCTCTAATATTTTCGGTTACCCTTCAGAGTCAATTATTCCTACTGACAAATGAAGAAAATTAGGTTTTAGGTATTTAAGTATATTGTGGAGGGCCATAAAACCAGTCAAAGTCAGGATTTTGAACCCAGATCTCCTGGGCTCAAAGTCAACGCTCTTTTTACTATGTTTCACTATAAAAACAATATAAAAAACAAAATGCTAAGCTAAACCTATGCCTTAAACTGAGCATTTTGCTGTATCAATCTGACAGTACTATTCTCTTATGTTATCACTTAAAGATTAAGCAACTTCATAGTAGGGTGGTTTGTGGGGCTTTTAAGCTAGTCATTAAAAATGCTTTTCCTAAAAATTGAGAAAGAACAAGTAATCTAAAAAAGATAATGTATAAAACGTAAACACGCTAACAATGAAAGACGTAAGCTATTGGTATCATGATTCATAAATTCTGAGAAAAACATCCAGGGGGCATAACATTCTTACCTTTGCAAGGATCAACTTAATGTAATTATATTACGTACAATCTCATGTTTCAAAATGACACAAAAATTTCCATAAATAACTGGTTGTTTGTTTCAAAGTATGGTATTTTAACAGCATAATACTTGCTTTCCAGACTTTTTTCCTTTGAATCCAGTAATTTTTTAACATTTGGTATTCTTCAAATACACAGTATCTGCTACATCTCTTCAAATAAGTTTAGAGTCGAAGCTGAGAGGTGATTAAGAAACTTTATTCAGGTACACAAAGCTTCTTAATGTCAGGCCAAACCCAGGCCTGCTAATGAGGCCAGTGCTCTTCTGCATTGCACCGCTCACTAGGATATCATAACCCAAAGTTAAGTTCATGCCCAAACATTTCCTGATTGTTTCTTAATACATGAAAGATTCTAATTTACTAGCATTTAAGTAGCCATGGAAATTTGCAAATTCTTCAATTCCAAAGTGCCAATTTCTAGCGTTGAGAAGAGCATGTTGGAGTAATGTAATATAGAAAACATCTTTTAGAGTCAGACAGACCTAGGGCTAAACTTCGACTCTACTATTTGTTTATATTTAATCTCTCTGAGTCTCAGTTTTCTTATCTGTAAAATGAGGATACAAAAATGAGTTTTGAGAAGGGGAAAGGAAATGTTAACATTAACTCTAGGAAACTAGAATTGTTTTTAGAATCTGGAATATAGAAGGTGTGCAATGAGTATTCATTTCCTAACACTATCCCATAACCACTCTACTCTAGCCACACTCTCAATACTCTGAGGCAGATACAGTATTTTTCTACCATCCTTCCACAATTGTAGAGGACAGCAGGTTAAGAAAGACAGTAGGTTAAGAAAGGCATTTCAGTCACATGGCCATGCTGCAAAATGCTACACAGCAAAACCCCCCATATCTGCAGTAAGGATCAGACCAAAATAACATTTAAGTACTTGAGAAGAATATGGTACTGCTAAATGTTTTGTTATAAATACACAAAATTTCAGGTTTTTAAAGCTACTCAAGTAACTGATACACAATGTTAATTTACTATTTACAAATATTCTTCCTAAGAAGTTAAGCAGGCTACTACGTATAAACGTTCACTAGATAGCCTCACCCTTAAGATAAATATCAGAATCCAAAATACACAGAAACTGTCCAAAATGAGAAAATCAACTAAACAGCTAAAACTCTACTCCTAGAATAATGTAATTCTCAAGTTTAAAATATGGTAAAAATACAGGACCAGTCATTTATCCACAAATCCAAAACCCAGAAAGCTATAAAAATGTAAAGTTACTTCATAACTCATTTGGTGGCAAAAACTAAACTGACCTGGACTCATGTAACAGCAAAATCTGACTTATGTGCGGCTTTTTATTGCCTTATTTATAACATCTGACAAAGACAGTACAGGGTGCTGCCATAGATTTCATTGGGGTTTTACCTAACATAATATATGGAGTGCATTACCTTTCTAAATTAAAAAAATAAAATAAATTCTGAAACACATCTGACATCAACAAGGTATTATGAACACATCCCAGTGAATATTCACTTAATTCTAAGTGCCAGGTTTAAGTCACACAATAAATCTATCAATTAAGTATTACTACTACTTTACCTATGTATACTTAGTTTACATATGATAAAATTAGGGCTTAATCCAAGGTTAATTTGACCAAGTTCACTTAGCCAATAAAGTGTGGGAACTCAAATCTAGGTTTGTCTTACTTTAAGGTCTAAGCAATTAAAAAGCCAATACTTTAGAGGAAGATTAAATCACAAAGAAAGTTTAAATAAGTTACTACTACCAAAACTTTTAACTTAGAACAATGAAATTCCTGAGTATACTGTGCACTTTCCATCCTGGGTATTCAAATCTAAACACCGACACCATATTTCACAGCTCATAAGACAAAGAGAGATGAGTTTATTGTTATTTTTCTCCCCAAAGCACTAGCCACAAAGGCAGGGAAAACAAACACAAAAGCAATACGCTCCTCAAACAAATGCCAACTAATCCTTTCCACTCAAATTTGGAAAGAATCATGGATCTGTTTTTTTCTTTTAACCATTTTTACCAAAAATGTACTAAACACAATACAAATATAACATAACAACATAGGTCAAGTTTTTCCAGGAACAGCCCAAACGTAAAGATCTGCTGTTCCACTTTCCAATGTCGTCACAGGACTGAGAAAGGCTTAAATGACACAGACCCAAGCTGTCACCATCACTGCCCTAAGAAAAGTTAGAGAAAATAAGCATCAACTTTTTTTCTTGATTGATACATTTGAAATTTAAATCTTTTCTCACAATGTTTTTCACAAGTCAATGCCCTTAAACTAAGCAACGGCTTTTCCCCAAAAGAGACAGATTATGTCCCCCATCCAACCTACTTTCTACCCAAAGGACCAAATTCTAAAGTAGACACACTTCAATCAGAATCTCTATTTTAAGTAGGTTATGTAGCTAAGTGAAAAGTAATCAGATTATCTGATAATCACAATATCTAATTTAACTGTTTCAGTAGATATTTTTTTAAGAAGAAATACCTTTACTCAAAAGAATTTTTTGTTTTGTAGAGGCCTGGTGGATGCCTCTTGCAGGGTTACTTCTCCTGCCTACTCCTTATATAATCACCCTCTATCAGGTTTCTATAGTTTGTTTGGATCAAGTCTTTGGCAATTATCTTAAGCCTCTTTAAACATCTGAAAGGTTCAGATGTTAAGCTCTCTTTGTTTACATTATACATGTGTGTTTACAGAACACTGCAGCTTAAAAAATGGGTCGGAGAACACTAGAACCCCAAATTACTGATTCAGTTTCCACCAGCAGTTCTCAAACTAATATGTATAAAATCATCTGAGATACCTGCTAATAACGAAGATTCCTAAGCTCCACTATCAAGGACTATACCACAGTTCTCAAATATTCAGGAATCTTGCTATTCAACAAATATCCCAGATGACTGTGATGCAGAGGCTGCACACTGACGGTTCAATACCGTAATTCATCTAATAATGGTGTGAATAATTTCTAGTTCCCAAATTGCACAGCCAAACCATTACCAGCTGATAGACTGCCAGCCATGTTGAGTCAGTATCCTTCTCAGATTCAATCCTAACCTTCCTGCTTTACAAACTTATTTCAATTAATCCTTACAAAAATTCAGTAAGAAAAATATTCTCCACATTTTACAGAAGAAACTGAAGCAACACTGTTATTAAGCAGCATTGACAGAAGTCAGCTCTGCCTGACTTTAAAGCTACAGCTCTTAACACATGCCAGGATGCCTTTAATTCTTAAACTTTTAGAGTGCAGTGGTCTAGTTTATTGCTTCTCTGGTAAAGTATGTCCTGATTTATACAGACCACATTCATTTAACTAGTTCTCCTCCCCACACTAAGCACAAAAAGTAGCACAACTTGGCAAGCAGGGGCTAATATATGACTGGAGTATCCTACTTCAAGTCAGGACTCAACAGTTTGCTTCCACCCATTCTATTTAATCATAATTACGGGTATACTAGACAGCTATCAAAAGAACTTGTTTTCTTTAGTTAAATAAAAAAAAAAGGCTATCACACCTAATGCTAGTACATTTTTAAACTACCCTGTAACTACCATGTAACTTAGGGCACGGAAGAGTCATAAGGAAACACCCTAGGGTAATTCTATCTGTCCCCTTGTTTGTGCCCTAGCCTTTCCTATTTATATAAATCCTGTTTCTCAGTACATTCAATTACCAAACTCCTCCCCAAAACAGCCAACATACTATTTTCCAAAATTTGCAAAGATATTTCCACTAGAACGCAGGGGTTCATTTCTCAGTATATATGAAATGCTTCAAATCTACCTGTATTCTTTAAATGAAATATACTGATTTATTATTCCACTCATAAGCTATAATGTAGTAATAATGTAACATTCATCTTCTTCATTCCACAGTTAGTCATAAGATTACACAATAGATAACTTGAAAAAAAAAAAAAAAACTACTGAGACTAAGATAAACTGATAAAGGTAAGTGATGAAGATAAAGTGAGAGAAACCCGGCTAAGCAATCAAAGAGTTGACCTGTTCCTGGTAAGGATGAGCATTACCTTATGCCTTACATTTCCTTAAGGAGAGAGAAGTTAAATCCCAGTCTCCACAAGGAAAGAGTATTCTCTTCACTATGACTCCTCTCCAAGGAAGAGTGGCTCATCCTAACCTTTTTCTAAGACACTGCAAACAGAAAATAATATCTGTGAGGCACCAGGTTGCTCAATGCTTGTCAAGGTCAGAATGACTGGCCAATGACCTCTGCTACCCTACGTGTCATATAATCATAAGGGCAAGGGGGATGGGCCTCTGCCCACCCACAGCCCACTCTACATAGAGTGCTGACTGGGACATTTGTCTCATCCAATTTGTGAGACTTGGGTAAATCACTGCTTCAGAGCAGCCTGGGCTCTGCGTCCTGCACTTTTTTAGACCTCATTGCCCCCAAGAAGAACAAGTCAATCCTGCCCCATTATGGTAGCATACAGGGTGAAACCCCAGAGATCCAAAATTTTCTTTTCTACCCAAGGACAGTGCCAGCTACTTCCATCTATATAATAAGCCAAATATGCTATTATTTGCATTTCAGACTCCACTTTCCCTCTGACAGGCATAGACTCAAAGTACCAAAAGTACTAGGCAGCTTAAATCGCAGCTTCATAAAGAGTTTTCCAGGTGCCCCACTTTGGTGTAATACAGCTGTTTGGCTTAATCTTGGGCTTCACATACTTGTCTAGTCATTTCCCTCGAATCTGGGATGGACCTGTGAATTGCTTTAACCAACAGAATGTGGTCTGGTTGCTTCTTCTTTCCAACAGAATGTGGTCTGGTTGCTTCTTCTTTGCACTGTTGTGAGTCCTAAGCCACTATGTAAGGCCAGCAACACTGCTGGAAAGGTTACTTAGGAGGCGGGGCCCTGAAACTATAAGAAATATGGAGAAAGAGAAAGAAAGAGTGAGTAAGACAAAAAGAGAGAGAAGACCAGCTCCCAGCTGAACTGCAGCTGAATATAGCCTTTAGAGTGACCACCAGCAAAACCCAAACTGCTCAAACGAGTCCAGCCTAGGAGAGCAAAACTATAAGCAAATAGGAGAGTTGTTTTAAGTCACTTAGTTTTAGGGTTGTTACACAGCAATAAATGACCAAAACAATGTTTACCTGGTTCCTTGTGTTTTTGCATAATTTGTTCAAAACCCAGAGAAAAAGAGAGATGTAACTAATCATAACCCCAAACATTCATACAATCTCAGAAGATAAAGTCTTATGCCCCTCTTAATGTTAGTTACCAAACTCTGAGTTCCAAGAGGACAGGCTTCATGTAAGTCCTCTCAGCACTGTACCCCAGCACCCAGCACCTGGCATGTAACAGGTACAAAAGGCTGTGTTAGAACAAACAATAGTTTTAAGGAATGTCAAGACAAATGTTAGTCTTCCTTATAACTTAGGAGTTATCTGGCATATGGTTTTACAAAATATGTTCCAAAAGTTGTTTAACCATGTGTAGCTAAAGTGTATACTAAGACCTTTTTAATGGCACATCTTTTTTTTTCATGATAAAGTTTTGTGTTTTTTTTTTAAAGATTTTATTTATTTATTTGACACAGAGAGAGACAGCCAGCGAGAGAGGGAACACAAGCAGGGGGAGCGGGAGAGGAAGAAGCAGGCTCCCAGTGCAGCAGGGAGCCCGATGCGGGGTTCAACCCCAGGACTCCAGGATCACGCCCTGAGCCAAAGGCAGACACTTAACGACTAAGCCACCCAGGCGCCCCAAAGCTTTTTATGTAATAGTAAAAATCATGAAATATCATGATATATACTCAGAAATCATGTCCTGATTAATATGCTCCAAAAATACAAATTTCCATAGACTAGGCTTTTATAATGGGAGAACAAACATCTGTAAAAGCAGCTGAATTAAAAATCAGCAAATTTTCAGAAGGAAATTAATACCTGTATTTCACCAATGTGCTTTTTCAGACAAAAAAATCAACTTCTGGGGCGCCTGGGTGGCACAGCGGTTAAGCGTCTGCCTTCAGCTCAGGGCGTGATCCCAGCGTTATGGGATCGAGCCCCACGTCAGGCTCCTCCACTATGAGCCTGCTTCTTCCTCTCCCACTCCCCCTGCTTGTGTTCCCTCTCTCGCTGGCTGTCTCTATCTCTGTCGAATAAATAAATAAAATCTTTAAAAAAAAAAAAAATCAACTTCTGCTCTTTCCTTGACAGGAGGATAACTATTTTGTGATAAATACTTACAAATTTCAAAATTACCCACCAACAGCCACTGTAATGAGGTTACCATTTTAACACAAAGGAAGAATTAGACAAGTTCAGATCTATACAGTACAAAGGTTTAACACAGATTCCAAACAGGTAAATTCAAACTCCTCATATATCATCTTCAGTTAAATTTCCATTGTAGATGAAGAGTTAGCCAAAAACAAACAAAAAAATTACTGACCTAGGAACAAAAATATGGGTTTTAGTTCTAATTCTAATTTCAGCCACTTACTAGTCATACACTTGGAAATTTTTTTCAACTTCTTTGAGCATCAGTGCATTCATCTAAAAAGCAATGATTATCTCTGACACACCTGCTCAGCTGTCATGAGAATCAAATGATAAAGTCTATATAGCCATTATGGAAAAATGTTAAATGTTATACAAACATAAGATATGATACTCCTCAATGTCAACAGAGCAGAAAAATCATCTGTGTATATGCTTTTGCTAGACATTTTTCCTCCATTAAGTATTAGCAACTGGTTCCTTCAACACTATTATAAAGGCCAATTTATTGGTTTTTCCACTACTTGTTATTACAACACATTTTTAAAAAAGAGTAAAAAAGACCCCAGTCTCTTTCTAATAATTATGGAATCAAAGTTTCTAGAACTATAAAAGATACTAAATAATAACTTGCTCAGGTTCCCTACTAGGCAGATAATCTTATAGGTGGAGAAAAGTCAATTATTTACTAATCAAATTATGCTTTAACCATACTCGGGAGAGTTAGTTCCTAATCTAATGAAGAAATGCAGTGACTAGGACCCTACACTTCATCTATTTTGTAAAGTTTCCATTTTTACTTGATAAAGCTTCATGAATGAAGTGAAAGGAATATTCTTAAGTAAAGCATACATGAATATAGAAAATAGAATAAAGATAAAAATTCTCAAGGTTTCTCATTTCACTTCTCCCCCTCCCACCAAACCCAAACTCAGATACAAAGGAAATAAAAAAGTAAATGATTGGTTTGTTATTGCTATCTGCTCTCCACACACCCAATTCATGTCTCCTCTCATCAGCTCTCCTGCACATGGAAAACAAGAAGGGTACAGAAAGTCCAATGAAAATCAAAAAACCCAAGAATCACAGAGTGTTAAAAACTGAAAGGAACCTCCAGGATTTAATCTTACTGATGAGGTCACTTAAAGTCATTAACCATATGCAACTGATGGTAAATCACACCTCTTCTTACCAAAAAGAAAACAACCATTGTCAATCAGCTTCTGATTCCACTTTACCCACTTGCTAACTGTAATACTTAGGGTAAATAATTTAACTTCTTGGGCTAGTTTGTTATATAATAGCAAATAACGTACCATAGTCAAAATTCTCTGTAAACCGTACACCACAACACAAATGTAAAGAGATATTGTATTTAAGTGTATATAAGGTATGTCTCTACAGTAGCGGTTATCAGCAAATGGAAGAATTTGAAGATTCTATTGTTTTAAAAAGCCTCCAGTAATTCGGAGAGCTGCTCCTGGCCCAATCCACTGACCCACGCGTTTATGAGGGAGCTTCAGGTGGGCTCATGGATTTCCCTAAAATTATATCCAGAAAGCACAGGTGCATATGGAAATTTTCCAGGCAAGATTTTTTTTAGTTTCACCAACGATTAGTAATCACCAAAAGGTTAAGAACTACTGCTGTAAAGTAACATATATCTGCCGAAGATATTGCTCAAAATGGTACCATTATTTTTCCAACCTGGATCAGAATCTCAGTTATTTTTACTTCCTTCATTTTCTCTCTCATCATCAAATTCTCTCCATTCAACTTCCTTCCTCCTTTCCATTCCTAATATTACAGCCATAGTTCAGACCCTCATTACTTACGACCACAACAATCAAAGTCTCTCTACCTACAGATTTCTACTTCTAATTCTCACTACACATTGCTGCCAAATAAATCCTCTGAAAACAAAAGTTTAATCATTTCATTCTCAACTCAAAAATCACCTGTAAAACCCCTAACGCCTATTAAATCCAAGGTCATTAGCCTGGCATTAAAAGCAATCATAAACTGGTTCAAACTTTTACTTCAAGTTTTATCACCCTTTATGTTAGTACAAATACTTTATGTTCCATCCGAATATACTTGCCTCTCCCCAAATGTATGAACTCTGTACTCTAATCTCTAGTCCCTTATCTCTGCTTCCATTACCTTTCTCAGCTTATCAAAAGTCAGTCATCCTTCAAAACAAAGATTTCAGAAGCCAGAAGCTCTATGAATTAACCCTTCTTACCTCACCTTGCCAAATAAGATGTGAGCTCTACCCCTTCTGAATTTGAATTCTATATGAAACTTAACTATGTATTAAAAGATAAATTAGGCATTTGTTTATAGTCCTACCTGCCTAACTATTCTGGGAAGGGAGAAACTAATACAATCCTTTATATTCCTCCAAATACCTTGCACAATCATGCAGTGGATGCTTAATAATTGTGCAAGGAAGTAAAAGAAATTTCAGCCTTCGTGGGGTAAACAGCAAAGATTACCATGTCTTTGAAGGCAGAGAACTAATCTGCGGAAAAACTCTATCATGCCAGGCTTCCAAAAAACATAACCCTTAGTGCTTTTTAAGTTCTGGTATTGGATGTCTTATAACAGTTCTGCATTTTAAGGGAAGAACTATTTGAAAACCTTAATAAACTACATACCAAATAACTATTCTACATACTTAACACTTCTCAATTTGAGTAGCTCCCAACACTTAGCTACTAAGTTTCCAGTTTAAAAAATACAATTTATGAAAAGTGATAATTTGCAGTCACAGCTAATTTACCTACTTTAAGGCCAAAAACAAGTCACATGAATAAAAGAATGCCTTTATTTTTTTTTAAAGGTGCATTTTGCTTGAATAGTACACAGTGCCTTAGTGAGACCAGTAAAGTGGATTTATACATAAGGATGAATTCTTTCAGAAACTCGCACACATTGTACACCAGGCACTTCAGGTAAAAACACCAAAGGGGGCAAAAAGCGAACTTTGGACATTACTCTTTTCCACTATTACCAGTAGCTTTTAAAAGCAGACACTCAAATCTTTTTGAACATTAGCTACACTAAAAGATAAAAACTTACCAAGCAGAAAAAGAAAGCCACATCAAGCCCCTGGAAAATATTTTATCCTGGAAGAGTAAGAATGTCAAAATAATAGATACTCATTTTTGGTAAGGAAGGTTGCACATAATTACAGGAGCATAGGACGCTCAACTCCAAACGACAGAGTAAAGAAAGGACTGATCATTTAAAGGTTGTAAAAACAATGGGCAAACTACAAAATTAAAACTTTTTTTTTTTTTAAGATGAAAAGAGAAGGGCCAGGTCACAGATGAGATAAGGACTAGTAAAAACTGCAAGGTCACTGGGACCTACCAGGTCACAAAGGTGGAAATGGGGGTTGTGTTGGGGGGGGGGAACTGCAGAGTCAGTAAAGAACCGGGAGTGATAAAAAGACGTCAGAAAAAGACGTTTTAAGGCTGGGAGTCCTTGGTTTGGGACGGCGAAACTGCGGCGAAAGTCAGGGCACGGGCAATAAGTCCATACATTTGTGTTTTTTTGGAGAGGTGTTAGGGAAAGGAAGAGAAGGTGGACGGAACGCTAAGAGAAGGCTAAGGAAGCTTGAGAACCGCGGCTGCAGAGTCACGAAAACACTTCGCTCCAGTATCATTAGCTCGGGCCTGTGCCAGGGCCAACTCGGGGCAAGACCCGTGACCCCACCCCATAAAACTCCTGGCCCTTGGGCTGCAGGAGACAGCCAGGGCGGCGCGGACTATCTTCGACGGCCCCTCAGAGGGTCCCGCCCTGGGGGGGACCGTGCCGGGCTACCGGCACCGCCGCGAAGGCTCTGGGCCCGCGCCCCCGCCCCACCCGCGCCCCCAGCCCCCCGCCGCGGCGTCCTTACCCGGCGCAAAGCTGTCGGCTCCCGGCGGTCGGGCGGCCACAGCAGCGGCGCCTCCTCCAGAGGCGGGCGCCCTCACCCTTCCGCGCCCAAGATCGCCATCTCACAGCAGGCGCGGCAGCGGCGGCAGCCACCCAGGCGTCGGCCCCGGCAGCCCAGGCCGCCTGCAGCCACTTGGAACCCGCTTGCCGCGCTCGGCGACACCCGACCCTCCCCCCACCCCCACCCCGGCCACGCGCCACCCCCGGCAGACCCCACACCTCCCTCCTTAGGAGCGCGCTGCGTGCTCGCGTCGTCGGCGCCGCGCCACGAGCGCGCGCCTCCCCGCTGGCCCCGCACAGTGCGCTGCGCCGCGGCCGCCTAAAACCAACTCCGGACCCGGAATCCGGCTTCCCGCGAGCATGCGCAGCGAGGGCGCCCCGATGATGCTTTTGGAAAACTCCGCTCCTCCGGGTCTTCGGAGCGGTCGAGGAGAGGTGGAGGGCCAGCCAATGGGAGAGGGGGGCGGGGCCCAAACCTGTGGAAGGGGCGGGGCCGCCGCTGAGATTTGGGAAGAGGCTTTTCTAAACAGGAGGTGGGTGCTGCTGACTTGACTTTCCGGTTCGCGGTAGAACCGGTGAACGACCTCAAGTAAAGTCCTCAGGGCACTGGCGTTCTTTTTTTGAATGCTTTACAGCAAAAATAGGCTGTTAATAAATACCCCTTGACTTAACTGAGTATCTGACCTAGTACCCATTGCAAGAGTAAATATTGTATTTAACAGATGGCCATACCAGAAGACTTCCACTTTATTTTTGTTAGTAATCAAAACGTTCAGCCCGTCTACTCCTATATAAGTACAATGATAAAATTAATACTAAGCAAGTGCATGTGTTAGTGCAAAAAGTCACACTGCAACGCCATGAGAAAGGGTCTATTATCCCCATTTGTACAAACGAGTCAACTAATCTCTGAAAGTACTGTTGGTTCTGTGTGTTGTTTTTAGAAGAAAGGCCACCCTGCAAATAGAAATCAGTGGTGACCACATGACACACCAGATGACCTGGTCTTCTACTTCAGAAATGATAAAGGCTGTCAAGCATGGCTTTCTAGAATGTAAGCCCAACCGCCTCAACCAAGCCCCACAAATTACCTATATCCACACCCAAGCTTATTAGTTTTCCTTCTGTCTCAAAGGCTGTGTCCCTACTCCTCTCCAAAGCGAACCTCTTTACTGTCCACTCCCTCCTGTGCCCCCCTCAGCATGATCATGTTTTATTTTTTTTCTGTCTTAAATTTTTCTTTGACTTTAAAACCTTTCTAATTCTTTTTCCATCCTAATTAAGCTTTTGAAAGAATTGTGTACTAAGAACAGCATCAACACCGCATGAATAATTCTAAGATTAAATAAATAACTCTTTTTAAAAAGATTTTATTTATTTATTTGAGAGGTAGAGTGAGGGAGAGAAAAAACATGGGAGGGGGGGAGCAGAGGGAGAGGGAGCTGGATGCCGGGCCTCATCCCAAGACTCCAGAACCTGACCCGAGCCAAAGGCAGACTCCTAACCTGAGCCAACCAGGCACCCCTAAATAAATAACTCT